>NW_026732577.1:0-166560 GCF_028476545.2 Physella acuta
GCTTTAAATGCTTTTAAATGCATGCGTGTTTTTTTGTTACCCCCCTCTTTAGCCCATCACCCCTCCCCCCTCCATCCACTCACAAATAACGCTAATGACCGACAGATGGGTGAATCTAGCGGAACACCCGGCTCGCAAAAAAAAAAAAAAGCTGAACAGTTTGGATTGTTAAAAAAAAACGCCAATAAATTCATTGATCCTCTTTTTAGAGTGGCGGTATTGTTGGGGAGGGGCGAGTTACACAAGGGGGTAGGGACGGGGCGGGGGTGTAGAGATGAGATTCTACGACCTTGAACAACTGCTACTGTAACAGTAACTGTAACAATAACTGTCACCGTGGAGCACTTGATGACCCGAGGTTACGGCTCATTCAGTTCTAAGAGAAAACAAAGTAGTAACATTAGGCTGTAAGAAAAAACAAAGTAGTAACATTAGGATGTAAGAAAAAACAAAGTAGTAACATTAGGATGTAAGAAAAAACAAAATAGTAACATTAGGATGTAAGAAAAAACAAAGTAGTAACATTAGGATGTAAGAGAAAACAAAGTAGTAACATTAGGCTGTAAGAAAAAAACAAAACAAAGTAGTAACATTAGACGGTAAAAAAAAAACAAAGCAGTAACATTAGGCCGTAAGAATAAGAAAACAAATTAGTAACATTAGGCCGTAAGAATAAGAAAACAAATTAGTAACATTAGGCTGTAAGAATAAACAAACAAAGCAGTAACAATAGGTTGTAAGTTTAGCCATTAGCAAATCATCGTACAAAACAATAACCGCTAACTTAAAGTTGAAAGCTGCACTGAAGATAAATTATTAAAAACTCTCGTGACAATGTAGCTCAATCATTCAACAAAAACCGTGGCCGGAACTTGTGTTCGCGAACCTATAGGTTTATCTTGACAGGTTTAAAACCTCCATTCAAACCTGCCGTCATACAATGCCACCAGTACATGACGTAAAAATAATTCACACAACCTTCAAACACGATTGTTTGTCAAAGTACGTTTTCGAACCTGACGGTCAATGGGGTAGGTGAAGCGGAGTTGACCACTACGCGCAGCCGCCTCTATTTTCATCAAGGCTGGGTGGACCCAAAGTCATCCTCTAGCTCGGGATCCGAACTCGAGACCTTTAAATAAGCAGTGAAATCTTTACATACGAACACGCCGACCTCATACTCATAAGCAATACTCCCTCTAAGGGGAAATGGCTACGTGTATTTTGTGTGCGCGGTGTTTTAAAATCTTATACTAGGATATACGTTTTTTACAAAAGGACAGCGCGGCTGGTTCAAAACTACTAAGCTGCCGCGCAAACGCACAACTTAGAGGGGACACTGCTCATAAGTAATATATTTTTTTTTACTTCTCTCTAGATGTCCTTCTAAAATAAAATGTATCGCCAACTTCTTCGATATACTAATTCTAATAACCAGTTATTGACTTTGTATGTGTAGTTTGTTTACTTTTTTAACGTAAAAATACATCAATAATATTTTTTTATTTCACGCATAAATCTCCTTAAATACCACTCGAACCAGCGAGACAGAAATGAACCGGAATGCCGGCTAACCGGCACAACGGAGCCGTTAAATCAGCACAGATGGAGACATGCTCTACGCCTGAGTGAAACCAGGTTTTTTTTGTCTCCCCTGGGGGGGGGGGGGGGGGGCATGATCGGCATCGGTCTCAGTCGGCAGCGCCCGGGTCTAGGGAGAGGGGGTCTAGGGAAGGGGGGGGAGATCATATGCCGTACGCAACGCCGGGGGGAGGCTTATGCTGGGTATAAAAACAAGGCTTAACCCGCCCCTACACTCAACCCCCACCCCTTTACTTAAATTTTACGCATAAAATCGATGTCATTTTTTTTCCAATAAAAAACAGAGAAGAAGACAACGATTTTTTTCAATGTGATTTATTTAGCGCCGCAGTGTGGTGACGTAGCTCACCTCTGTAAAAATAAAATAAATCGACAGATGGCTCACTAGAATCATACATAGACGGTCCTTTTATTTGATACAAGATATTTAGCTAAATTTTAGACGGTTCTCCTTTTATTTGATACAAGATATTTCAGCTTGGGGTTTTTTTTCTGTTACACACGCGCACACACAAAATATTTGTTTCGTTTGTTTCGGAATATTAAAAAGACAGTGAAGGTGTCAATGAGGTATGATTGGGGTATGTTACAAAATTGTTCGCCATAATGAATGCAGTATCTTATGAGTCAGTTAAAGAGCGGGGATATGGTTTAGCTTAAGATCGAGGTCAGTAATTTTGCCTAAGTTAAATTGACATTTTAAAAACTATTTAGCTATCTCAATGAAAGTTCCAATTAGACACATAAATATTCACTCACAAAACACAAACACACACAACACAAATGTAAGCAAGCAATCACACACACACACATACACGCATATATACATGTATATATATATATATATATATATATATATATATATATATATATATATATATATATATATATATATATATATACATATTATATACATACATACATATATATATAATAATATGCTTATATAAATATATATGCATGTATATGTATATAATATGAATACGTATATACATAAATATGTGTGTTTGTGTGTGTAGATTAAATCTAAGGTCATATTTAATTTGTATTAAGCAATCTTCTAAACTATACGTTCTTTTTAAAGTGCGGAATATTTTATGAAAGGGTTTGGGGATGTGATGTGGTGGAACAGACGATCAGAACGAGGCTCGCAGATCGCTGGACGATACAATATGGCATCATTTCCCAGACTTTATTGTCCGGCATTTTATTGCACGGTGATACCGAGTCCCCAGGCGCCAGAAACCCTCGTGGCGCCACTGCACGCGAAAGACGCTGGGAGCGGTCTCTGGGGGACAGCGCTACGGCTGGTGTGTGTGTGTGTGAAGTGTGTGTGTGTGAGAGTGTGTGAGTGAGAGTTCTCTCTTTTTCTGGTTCCGGTCATACAAAGTCAGCTCACACACACACACATACATCTCACACATACACCATACAGACACCACACACACACACCACACCACACACCACACATCACACACACATCACACACACACACCACACACATCACACACAATCACACACACCACACCACACATCACACATCACACATCACACACACATCACACATCACACACACCACACCACACCACACATCACACATCACACATCAAACATCATACATCACACATCACACACATCACACACACTACACCACACATCACACATCACACACACACACCACACACACCACACACACACACCACACACACGCTACGTGACGCCACACAAGATAGCGCTGACCCACACTATAATCGCCACACCACACCCCACCATACTCCACACCACACCAGACACACCACACTACACTACATCCCTTACACCATACCATACCGACCACAGTACCGACCATACAATACAGGGGACTCAACACCAAACACTACGCGCTACACCACACACTACACCACACACTACACCACACACTACACCACACACTACACCACACACTACACCACACACTACACCACACACTACACCACACACTACACCATACCACACACCATACCATATACCCTAATCCACACAACTCCAGTTTATACGTTCAACCACACCCCACCACACCACATCACCCTACATCCTACCTCACTACACAATTTTAAATCTTACCACACCCCACCACACCACATCACCCTACATCCTACCTCACTACACAATTTTAAATCTTACCACACCCCACCACACCACATCACCCTACATCCTACCTCACTACACAATTTTAAATCTTACCACACCCCACCACACCACATCACCCTACATCCTACCTCACTACACAATTTTAAATCTTACCACACCCCACCACACCACATCACCCTACATCCTACCTCACTACACAATTTTAAATCTTACCACACCCCACCAGTAGCGTAGCGAGGGGGGGGGGCGAGGGGGGGACATATGTCCCCGGGCGCCGACCTTAGGGGGGCGCCAAATTGAAAGTTTGAGGGGGGGGTGTAAAATGAAAAGTTCGAGGGGGGGGGGGTGCAAATCGAAAGTTTGAGGGGGGGGGGTGCAAATGAAAAGTTCGAGGGGGGGGGGTGCAAATCGAAAGTTTGAGGGGGGGGGTGCAAATGAAAAGTTCGAGGGGGGGGGTGCAAATCGAAAATTTGCTCTCGAGGGGGCGCCAAATTAGAAGTATGTCCCCGGGCGCCGGGAAGGGTCGCTACGCCTCTGCACCCCACCACCCACTGCACCACACAAAATAATCCAATATTACAGATCCACCTCCCCCCCCCCCCCTCCAAACCACATCAACCCAACATTTTCTACTAAAGATATTACGGTTTGACTGATTTTAAAAAACTGTTTTTAACACATGGAACATCAACGTATATCAAAACAAGAAGCGCACTCATACACACAAGTTAACATTTATTTTTTTAACTTTTGAACATACACTTTGATTTTAGCATGTAAATAGAGTAAAACAAGTTAATTAAAAAAGTCTAGTGACATTTATGCGCAATTTCCTTATGTTATCTAAAAATAGCTCTGACGTATAATGATGGGGTGCGTTCAAGCTAGAAGAAAGATCGGTTTGGTGGTGTTTATGTAATTTTAAAATTTGTGACCGAACGAGAGGATATTTTTGAAAACTTTCTTCGGCAATATTGTTCTAAATTATGGCAGGAATCGATTGGTACATGTTTCAAGTCGCTAAGTGGTCTGGTTGCCGAGATATGGGCCAAAAACTGATTTTTTTTCGAGGTTTTTTGGCTTTTCCGGGAAATACATGAAAGAAACCCGGAATTTTTATGGCCTATGCTCATTCTCCTAACTTACTTAACATAATTGCTTTTGGAACTAGTCATCGATATTGCTTCGTTAAGGAGGAGATACGACTTAAAGCCCGGACACACATTCATCCATCCATCCATCCATTCCCAGAAATGACGAGTTAATAAACGCAATTCTCCAGAATGGAAATTGCGCTAAAAAATTACTATAAATAACTCCCAATTCTCTTCGCCTATTTCACTAATCAAAGTTAGTTCAACTATAATATGTACTCTATGATCATTTGAAGAGCTCATTTGCTCAAACAAACAAAATTTTTTCGTATATTCTGTGTTGATGATCACAGTCTGTATTTTTCTTCTTCTACATAAATGATTTTTTTTTTTACAAAAGTTTTATAAGGAGACATATTTTTTACAAGCTTTTATTTAACTCACTTCCTCTGTCTGTCGTAAGTCTGTCTTGACGGAAACGCAGTAGTGAAAATTCGGACAGTTCTACTTGACCGACACGATTCACAGTTGGCACGTGGGTCAAGACATGAAGACAATGCAATCTGAAACTAAATTTGACTTAATTGGATGCCTAATTGATTTTTTATGAATTAATTAAAATTTGGACCGAATTAGTAGGCATGTCTAGCCAACCACACCACACGCGTCATCAATAGCTGCGCCATCACGACCACGTAATGGCTGCGTTCAAAAACCATTGCGCGCCTACTGAACGTGATATTCAGTAGGCGCGCAATGGTTTTTAGTCATGTAACTCTATTGTAGATAAAACATGTAAAGTACTGAAAAAAAATTCATAAAAAAACGTTTTAATAACAAGCTTTTATGTAATGATGCACTAAAAAGTAGAAAATAAATTATAGACTACTATTTAAATAACTATAAAGAAAAGCGTGGGTGTCTTCCTTAACATTAGTAAAGGTATCCAATAGATTATTTTCTACTTTTTAGTGCATCATTACATAAAAGCTTGTTATTAAAACGTTTTTTTATGAATTTTTTTATCTTCTCCAAACTCTGCTAACATGGTAATTCTTCTTCAAAGTCAGTACAACATTCCCGTTTTATGGTTTCAACATTTACAAACAACTTTGTAGAACACCCGTTTGGTCAATCTAAGCCTTCATGCCATGTTGTTATGCCATTTCGTCTAAATCAAAACACAGCACCTTAAAACCCTAATCCATTAAACCCGCCGCGATTTTACACAATGATTCAAAGCCCGCGTCAAATAATTTTCCACCTCCATAAACTTTCGTATTGGGACAAAAAACAAAAATAAGAAAAACCTCACTTTATGGTGGTGGTGGGCTAATTAATTAAGCTAATGGCGCTTTTCAAACAGTTACGTCCGTTTGTCGTCGGCACTAACTTGCGGCGGGTACAGTTTTATGTGGATGTAAGAACCGCAGTTATTGATGTCCCACACACACGCATCTTTGCTCTCTTCGTTACTTAAATGAACAGCGACAGAACAATCAAAGAACAGTCAAAGAACAGTCAAAGAACAGTCAAAGAACAGTCAAAGAAAATTCAAGAACAGGCAAAGAACTGTCTAAGAACAGACTAAGAACAGTGAAAGAACAGTAAAAGAACAGTCAAAGAACAGTCAAAGAACAGTCAAAGAACAAAGAACAGTGAAAGAACAGCCAAAGAACAGTGAAAGAACAGACAAAGAACAGTCAAAGAACAGTCAAAGAACACACAAAAAACTGTCAAAGAACATTCAAGGAACAAAGATCAATCATAGAACAGTCAAAGAAAAGTCAAAGAAAAGTCAAAGAATAATAAAAGAACAGTAAAAGAACAGTCAAAGAACTGTCAAAGAACATTCAAAGAACAAAGATCAATCATAGAACAGTCAAAGAACAGTCAAAGAACAGTCAAAGAACAGTGGACGAAACTCAGTTGTTTCTTTTTTTTTTGTTACATCTTTGCACTTTTAGTTTCTTCTCCACCCAGTAAATCCCCCCCACCCCCACATAGTCTTCACCGCCATTTTGTTTAGCCTCGATTACCCAACCAGCCGGTGCCTTCACCGGAAGCCGCTTACCCCTCAATTATTGACCACAGTGCAAGGGCCAATAACTCCTGTCCTTGTCCGCTATCCAGAGTGGCAGCTAAACCGCAAGACGCTCCACGCTTGACTGAACCGCCAATCAAACTTTGAAGGATGGAGCTCTAGACTTAAGAAGAGAGAAAAAAAATCCCAGGTCCCTGGTTTTAAGACGGCGAATGGTTATCTGGGTCGAACTCGTTCAGTTCGCTGTATTAGGTAGGAACAATGCTGGCACCACGGGCTGAGCAGGACTGCTGTCTTGGACAAGGAGCTTTCAATTTCCCCACACAGACTAACTGAGGTTTTAAGACGCGGAGGCTTAGGCAACATTAAGGTTGTGGGATTGGAGTAATTAGATGGGAGAATCTAATGAAGAGGGTGGTGTGGGATGGGGAAGGTTGTGGTTTGTTGAGGGGTAGTGTGGGTTGTTGGTGGAGTGTGGTGGTTGTTGATGGAGTGTGGTGGTTGTTAGTGGAGTGTAGTGGTTGTTAGTGGAGTGTGGTGGTTGTTGGTGGAGTGGTTGTTAGTGGAGTGTGGTGGTTGTTGGTGGAGTGTGGTGGTTGTTGGGGGAGTGTGGTGGTTTTTGGTGTGGTGGTTGTTGGTGGAGTGTAGTGGTTGTTAGTGGAGTGTGGTGGTTGTTGGTGGAGTGGTTGTTGGTGGAGTGTGGTGGTTGTTGGGGGAGTGTGGTGGTTTTTGGTGTGGTGGTTGTTGGTGGAGTGTGGTGGTTGTTGTTGGAGTGGTTGTTGGTGGAGTCTGGTGGTTGTTGGTGGAATGTGGTGGTTGTTAGTGGAGTGTGGTGGTTGTTAGTGGAGTGTGGTATTTGTTGGTGGAGTGTGGTGGTTGTTGGTGGAGTGTGGTGGTTGTTAGTGGAGTGTGGTGGTTGTTAGTGGAGTGTGGTGGTTGTTGGTGGAGTGTGGTGGTTGTTAGTGGAGTGTGGTGGTTGTTAGTGGAGTGTGGTATTTGTTGGTGGAGTGTGGTGGTTGTTGGTGGAGTGTGGTGGTTGTTGGTGGAGTGTGGTGGTTGTTGGTGGAGTGGTTGTTGGTGGAGTGTGGTGGTTGTTGGTGTAGTGGGATGGTTGTTGGTGGAGTGGTTGTTGGTGGAGTGGTTGTTGGGGGAGTGTGGTGGTTGTTGGTGTAGTGGGATGGTTGTTGGTGGAGTGGTTGTTGGTGGAGTCTGGTGGTTGTTAGTGGAGTGTGGTGGTTGCTGGTTGAGTGTGGTTGTTGTTGGAGAGTGTGGTGGTTGTTGGTGGAGTGTGGTGGTTGTTTGTGGAGTGTGGTGGTTGTTTGTGGAGTGTGGTGCTTGTTGGTGGAGTGTGGTGGTTGTTGGTGGAGTGTGGTGGTTGTTGTTTGAGTGGTTGTTGGTGGAGTAAGATGGTTGTTTGTGGAGTGTGATGGTTGTAGGTGGTGTATGGTGGTTGTTGGTGAAGTGGATTTTGATGGAGTGTGGTGGTTGTTGGTGGAGTGGTTGTTGGTGAAGTGTGGTGGTTGTTGGTGGAGTGTGGTGGTTGTTAGTGAAGTGTGGTGGTTGTTGGTGGAGAGTGGTGGTTGTTGGTGGAGTGTGGTGGTTGTTGGTGGAGTGTGGTGGTTGTTGGTGGAGTGTGGTGGTTGTTGGTGGAGTGTGATGGTTGTTGGTGGAGTGTGGTGGTTGTTGGTAGAGTGTGATGGTTGTTGGTGGAGTGTGGTGGTTGTTGGTGAAGTGTGGTGGTTGTTGGTAGAGTGTCGTATTTGTTGGTGGAGTGGTTGTTGGTGGAGTGTGGTGGTTGTTGGTGGAGTGTGGTGGTTGTTGGCGGAGTGTGGTGGTTGTTGGTGGAGTGTGGTGGTTGTTGGTGAACATTATGGATTGTTGGTTAAGGTGGAAAATGTGGATTATTTGTGGGAATTAAAGGCTGTTGGGATGTTTGTGGATTATATACGAAACTTGTGGGATACTTTGAAGAAAGGAAATTATTTTTAAAAAAAATTGGATTACCAGTGGAGTGTGGTGGTTTTTTTTGTTGTTGTTGAGATAATTGTGTTTGGTGCTATCATGTATGGGTTGTTATGAGAGCAGAGCTCATAGTCATATAAAGACTCAAACGCGCGCTTTTGACTATTTCACATTGCACAAAATACACTTTGTAATTAGGACATATTACTTTACAAAGAAATGTTTTAAAAAATCTACAATGTGGTGACGTAAATCCACTAAAGACATAAGTACTTTTTTAAAATTGTAAATCTGGTAAATGATTGAATTGAGACTTTAGTAGATTACAATACATATATGACCTGTGAATAAGAGATAGACTACACAACATATGTAAATAAAGAGCTTAAATAAAAGTAACAATGGTACATATTGAGGAGGTTGTAAAGGAGACATACACAAGCATTGAGCTTAACCACATACAATACAACATAACCACATACAATAAAACATAACCACATACAATACAAATAACCACATAAAATACAAAATAACCCCATACAACACAACATAACCACATATAACACAACATTAGCACATACAACACAACATAACCACATACAACACAACATAACCACATACAATGCAACTTAACCACATACAATACAACTTAACCACATACAATACAACTTAACCACATACAATACACAAAAGGTACATACCACGTGGTAGCTATAAAGTTTATATCCTCGTGTGTATAAATCTGGTGTATATCCAAGTGATAATATTTATCCGGGTCAAGACGTGAGCAAATCCTTGAGGTCAAACATACACCTGGTGGTAGTGATGTGTGACGTCAAATCCTTGAGGTCAAACATACACCTTGTGTTAGTGATGTGTGTCGTCAAATCCTTGAGGTCAAACATACACCTTGTGTTAGTGATGTGTGACGTCAACTTCATTTAAACCACACCACTTGTGGTCAAGTTAGGATATCTAAAAGTGAAAATAAATGGTACACATTTTGTAAAGCTATAACAATGTACACGGGATTTTTTTTTGTATCAGTTAGGTAAAAGAATAGATATAAACACAGTGGCGTCGTCCCTGTTGGGTCTGTTGGGTTGGTGTGTTGGGTTGGTGTGTTGGGTTGGTGTGTTGGGTTGGTGTGTTGGGTTGGTGTGGTGGGTTGGTGTGTTGGGTTGGTGGGTTGGGTTGGTGTGTTAGGTTGGTGTGGTGGGTTGGTGTGTTGGGTTGGTGTGTTGGGTTGGTGGGTTGGGTTGGTGTGTTAGGTTGGTGTGGTGGGTTGGTGTGTTGGGTTGGTGTGTTGGGTTGGTGTGGTGGGTCTGTGTGTTGGGTTGGTGTGGTGGGTTGGTGTGTTGGGTTGGTGTGTTGGTTAGGTGTGTTGGTTAGGTGTGTTGGGTTGGTGTGTTGGGTTGGTGTGTTGGGTTGGTGTGTTGGGTTGGTGTGTTGGGTTGGTGTGGTGGGTTGGTGTGTTGGGTTGGTGGGTTGGGTTGGTGTGTTAGGTTGGTGTGGTGGGTTGGTGTGTTGGGTTGGTGTGTTGGGTTGGTGGGTTGGGTTGGTGTGTTAGGTTGGTGTGGTGGGTTGGTGTGTTGGGTTGGTGTGTTGGGTTGGTGTGGTGGGTCTGTGTGTTGGGTTGGTGTGGTGGGTTGGTGTGTTGGGTTGGTGTGTTGGTTAGGTGTGTTGGTTAGGTGTGTTGGGTTGGTGTGTTGGGTTGGTGTGTTGGGTTGGTGTGTTGGGTTGGTGTGTTGGGTTGGTGTGTTGGGTTGGTGTGTTGGGTTGGTGTGTTGGGTTGGTGTGTTGGGTTGGTGTGTTGGGTTGGTGTGTTGGGGTGGTGTGTTGGGGTGGTGTGTTGGGTTGGTGTGTTGGTTAGGTGTGTTGGGGTGGTGTGTTGGGGTGGTGTGTTGGGTTGGTGTGTTGGTTAGGTGTGTTGGGTTGGTGTGTTGGGTTGGTGTGTTGGGTTGGTGTGTTGGGTTGGTGTGTTGGGTTGGTGTGGTGGGTTGGTGTGTTGGGTTGGTGTGTTGGTTAGGTGTGTTGGTTAGGTGTGTTGGGTTGGTGTGTTGGGTTGGTGTGTTGGGGTGGTGTGTTGGGTTGGTGTGTTGGTTAGGTGTGTTGGGTTGGTGTGTTGGGTTGGTGTGTTGGGTTGGTGTGTTGGGTTGGTGTGTTGGGTTGGTGTGGTGGGTTGGTGTGTTGGGTTGGTGTGGTGGGTTGGTGTGGTGGGTTGGTGTGTTGGGTTGGTGTGGTGGGTTGGGTTGGTGGGTTGGTTGGGTGTGTTGGTTAGGTGTGTTGGGTGGGTGTGTTTCGCCATAGTACAATAAATTAATTAACTAGAAGTTTCTACTGATTTTCCAAACGTTACACGTTACAACGTGTTGGCGTAAATATAACATTGGTTAAGTAAATGATAGGCCACAGAACATGATAGAAGCTAGGTTTGGATCTTCTATACGTTTGCGAGCTCACTCAGTTTAAATGAGTACCTAGCATGTGTAGGGTGACTAAAAGAATCTAGTCTTAGCATTGAGGATTGTACACCTTCATAATAAAATAAAACCTAAACAGAAGAACGCTTTATTATTTCATTTTGTTTATGTACTAAAAATATAACTATAGTTTGTTTACAGCTTTCAAACATAGTTGAACAATTTTCTTAATTTATGTCTTTAAAAGGTAGTTAAAGTCCTAGTTTGGTTTAATTAAATTAAACCACTTATTCTAAAATAGCTACTTAATTAACTGGGACCAGATGCTGATTTTTATGATTAGAAAAAAATATTTTATATTAAGCTCCGTTCTTGTGATGATTAAGTCGAGTTAAATATGGTTGCTGTTATAGCGCCAACAGGAAGAAGGGGGGGGGGGGGGGGGGAGCAGCTATTCGCTAATAAATATCTATAAGACCATTTCATTAAACATGTTGATCAGATCTAAGTAGGCTACTGTTTTTGGACTAAGTAAAGGGAGACAAGTATAAGTAATAATAAGGGTAAAAAAACTAAACGCAAAAAAATACTAATAAAATATTTTCATTTACTTTATTAAACTTTCACCAAGAATTTAACAACACCACTTTTTCTCTATACTAAATATGCCTATACATGATTGCATGATACAGCTTCGTACCAACTAATGAACTTTCAGTTTACAGTATATTTATTACACATGCATCTAAAAATAACTTTTTCAACTGGGAATAATAAACACCACCGAATACTATCTATTACTATCAATTACCACCAAATGCCAATAACTACCATTAAATACTATCAAAAATTAATTAAAATTGATTTTATTTTTAAAAAATACGTTCAAATTGCATCAATTACCATCCAATTTTGTAAACAACCCGTAAAATACCAACATAAACCTCAAAAATCGATAAGAACTAGTACAACCTATACGTTGTTAGAACTAAGAGCCCCGCCTCTTTTCGGTACTTTCAACGACCATGATTTAAATAATCTTCTTCTTCGTTCTTTACTGTAATGCTGGATGGGATTTCCTATAACACACAAGTATTACGGGTCAACTTGTTATGCGCCATATAGTCTAGGCCATTGACTCCGTCTTCATTTTTTCCTGGATTTGCTTCCGTAGACATTTTTAACTCAAGAACAATCTCAAGGCAGCATGTTTCTCTCCTAGATGGTTGCTGTCCCCAGCTAAGAAGCCTCATGTGCCCAAGGGCTTGAACTCGGGACTTGTACGTTTTAATACTGAGAGTAGATCTTTTTAATGTCGAAGCAAAGCACTTAGTCGTAAATATTCTCACTACAAAATACATCACACAACCTTTCTGTAGCATACATTACCTGAGTATTTTATAGACCTATTGAAACTTAAAATTATTTACCGTAGGCCTACTCTTTTTAATCAGTGGACTCACCACAACCTAATATATTATACTAATCACGGATAGATTAAGTGGAGAAAATCTCTTTGCTCTAGTATGTATATATATATATATATATATATATATATATATATATATATATATATATATATATATATATATATATATATATATACATATATAATACATATATATATTTATAAATGTATCAATTTAAATATTTACACATACACACCTATACACATACATACACACACACACACACACACACATATATATATATATATATATATATATATATATATATATATATATATATATATATATTTATAATTACATAGCATTTATGATTTAACAATGTTTGTAAATAACTCACACTGTGTATAGCAAAAGCCTTTGATGTGCCACGTTCGTGATACTGTCACGTCACAACGAATGCAGCTCAATAGCGTACCATCCCTCGCAGAACATACAACATAAGCTCCGAGCTAAGGAACAAAAACCTCCACATCAAACAGAGCTTGCAGAACTTCTCTACCCGGGCTCTACGGAGACCAAAACTCGTGTGAGATATTTTTGCTGCCTCCCCCCCTGTCCCGCCACAGTATCTTCAATTAATTTGTTAACACTGGGTGGAATAATTTTACAAATTGCCTGGGTAAATATCTGCAGGATTAAGAAACTCTGGCATAAGGGGGGGGGGGGGGAGGAGAAAAAACTGGAAGGGGTACCAGACTTTTCGTTTTTTTTTCTTCTTCATAAAGCATAAACGAGGAATAGAGAGGAGGGAAAATATTATTGAGGCGGAGGGGGTTGTTGAGGGAGGTTCTTACTTAATTAGAAATTTCAATTCCAATTTCCGCAAACACACTCCGGCTCCCATACCCCCTCCCCCCCTCCCACCCTAGGTTGTGCAGTACTTTTAAAGTCGCAAAGGGAAGATAGGACCAGGCGAGTTATTACCCTTTTTCATCAGTCAGGAAGGGATATAGATCCTCCATATCGGAAGTGCTGGCACTGATTCAGATCAGCGCACAACTGCTCTATCATATTATATTACACGAGATGATCTAGATCACTTTGGCTTGAGTAACCAATATATTTGAAGAAGAAAAAAACCCACGTTCCCCCACCCCCTTTTACCCTCATTTTCATAACTTCCGGTGCTGGGGTAATTGATGAGCTCTGACCCCACGGGGTGACGGGTGATCTCATTCATCATTTCTCAGTCACGTGATCCAGCTGCGTCCTGGTCATGTGACCGAATGCAGCGCCACTGGAGCACATTTTTACGACGGAGGAGCCATGAATTCCGTCGGGATTGGTAGCACTGTGTACGTGGTGAACTGTACACAGTCTCACTGTACACATTCTCACTGTACTCAGTCTCACTGTACACATTCTCACTGTACTCAGTCTCACTGTACACAGTCTCACTGTACACAGTCTCACTGTAGACAGTCTCACTGTACACAGTCTCACTGTAGACACAGAGTCTCACTGTACACAGTCTCACTGTACACAGTCTCACTGTACACAGTCTCACTGTACACAGTCTCACTGTACACAGTCTCACTGTACAAAGTCTCACTGTAGACACAGAGTCTCACTGTAGACACAGAGTCTCACTGTAGACAGTCTCACTGTAGACAGTCTCACTGTACACAGTCTCACTGTACACAGTCTCACTGTAGACACAGAGTCTCACTGTAGACACACAGTCTCACAGTAGACAGTCTCACTGTAGACAGTCTCACTGTACACAGTCTCACTGTACACAGTCTCACTGTAGACACAGAGTCTCACTGTAGACACAGAGTCTCACTGTACACAGTCTCACCGTAGACTCACTGTCTCACCGTAGACTCACTGTCTCACAGTCTCACTGTACACACTCTCATTGTACACATTCTCACTGTACGCAGTCTCACTGTACACAGTCTCACTGTAGACACACAGTCTCACTGTAGATACATTTATACTCCAGTAATACAGTTTCATCAGCCTCACTAATATATATATAGTCTCACTCTAGAGATATTATGCCTCTCTCTAGCCACAGTCTTACTGTAGACTCACTGTCTCACTATAGACACACACTCTCACGTTAGACACACACACACACATAAAATATGAGTATCACCACTAGACACATACACTATTTTGTTAAAATCTTATCTTACTTAACACAATCTAAAAAACGTACTCCGTAGAAAGCCTTGATAAGTAGTATCATTCAAGACAATGTTAGTTAAGTCGGCGACAATAAAACATATCACTTAACACTCTTAATAAATAAATAAGTAAAGGGTCCAACAAAATGTTCATTCCTTCAAAAGACACCAAAAAATATGATTTAGCCTCAGCACACCACCTTTAATATACACATACTTTGAACACAGAACAGATAGATACAAAGTAAAAACTCGCTACATCGTGTAATATATTTGGTGTGTTGTTTGTTTTTGCCAGTCATACTTTGCGTTTTTCACTATTTCGATTTAAATCAATATCATTTAATGACTTATGCCTCTTAGTATTTTGCGTATTTACATATAGTCCAAAGTTTGCCTTGGATAAAATAAAATAAGGGGAAGTAAGCAAGAGAATTTATAAATCATTGGTAACCCAGTAACACAAATGTATTGGTGTCTTTTATTGTGTAAGAGGAAGACACAGAGTTTAAGAAAAAGACTTCGACCGTGAAAGATCTGAAGACGTGACCCGGAAGAAGACACCAAGAAGATTGGATACACCTGGGGACAGTTGGAGAGACTAGCCCAGGAAAGAGATGTCTGGATAGCTCAGTGGCCTATGTCCCAGGAGTGTCAACAGGCTAACCTAGCCCTATTATAACCTAACCCTATTATAACCTAACCCTACTATAACCTAACCCTACTATAACCTAACCCTATTATAACCTAACCCTATTATAACCTAACCCTACTATAATCTAAGCCAACTATAACATGACACTACTCTCTGTTCAGTATTTCTTTCATTCAAGCGTTATTTACTCTGTCATAATTCGGTTGGACGAACTTGAACAACTGGAAAAACATCCGCACATTTTTTTGTGTTGGTTTCTATTTGTTGCTAATACCAAACTTTGTAGTGCGCCAGTGTCATTTTTAGTTTTAATTTGCAATAGTCTTTCATTCGAAGAATACTCAGAATAGAAAATTAACTTAATTGAATAAACCATAATTTAACAATTCCATTGCATGCGTGTTAAAAAACGTATCCAAAATATACATATGTTGTCAGCATATGATGATTTGTATGAACAGTAAGAATTGTGTATCAACCTATCTGACACTAACTTGAGGACAACAGTAATCGCTACAATTAATCAAACATAATGTTAACATACACGTATTTGATACCATGTTAGCTTATGTGCTTACGTGTATCTAACAAGATTAAATTTCACGTAACACGGCAAGAACAATATTTCTACCAAGGTTAACTTCATCATCAACTTTTCCCGTTCGTGCCCAAGACAGGGGGCAGATGAAGTAGAGTTTTTCAGGGACCACGGTATATAAAAGGACAGTGTCTTGTCAGCATTATGCCCAGCCGCCTTTGCTTTCCCTAATGTGAGTTAGGTACCCATCAGAGCTTGGTGAACTCTCTACTGACTTGAACCCGGATTCGAACTCCAGACTTTCGAGTTAGCAGCCTAGCGCTCTACCGGTAGACCTTGTCGACGCTATATTTAACTTACATTATATTGAACAACGGATACTATGTTCAAAGAAAATATAGTTTGATTAAAAGATATTATGTTAAACTACTATAGTTAATGTAAGAACAAATGACATGAATAAAACCATGAGCTCTTTTGACCACCATACTGTTCCACATGTCAAATCTACTACAGTCATGCTAGAAAGTGATACATTTTGCGGTGTATTTTATTCAATACAGACTTTCTCACTGACGTAATACGTCATCAAAATATGCGTAAACATCCACCATCATCTGTTTACAATTCAAGGGGATTTAACTATAGGACACACAGGTAAGAAAAACATAAGCATTCTTCTATCTCACTTATAAATAGACTCGACTTGTAAAAAACAATAACAGAAACCATCCAACTATCAAGCACTCATAAAAACGCAAGAAAACACTCCGCCACTTTGCAATTATTCAAAAAAAAAAGGCACGCCAATATCTTAAAAGCTCGAACCAAATCCTCCGCTTAAACATGCCTTTCTCTCACTCCCTCCACCCTCATCTACTCCTCTTCAATTCCTCCCTAAGATTTCCCTCTTCCTCTCCTTACATTTCTTTCTCCCTACCCAAGATTCCTGTACCACTTGCCTGTTTGTGTTTGTCTATTGAATCAACCCGTTCCTTTCAACCCTCTTCTCCCAACCCCTTTTCTCTTCGCCACCGCAGACTCAACCCGCTTCTTCTGACGTAAGGCTAAGAAAATCCCCCAGCATTCCCGTTAAAGCTATTTCCGGTAAATCCATCTTCAAACGCCGTCTCCGTCCCCTGCTCAGCCAAAAGCGCCGAGAAAATCCACCCGCAGCAGACAATCCAATCAAATCATTAGCTAATTGCTGGGGTGTTTTGGGGTCACGCATGCGCATTCAGGCGGTTTTATTCCCGGAGATATTTCTGTATTTTGAGGCGAGCGCTGGTAATCGATACCGAAATAATAATCGAAGCATGAAAACGATGGGGGGGAAGTTACAATAGAACAAAAAGACGATTACCAAGTAAAGTCAAAGGGTTGGGGGGGGGGGGAATATCTTAGTAATATTTTTAAATTTTATTTCGACTGCTCAGATCTTAGAAATGAAATGCAGGAAGTGACGTCATGAAGCAAGCAGAAGATTATCAGACATCTCAACAGAAATATGTTACGGGCACTAATGGGCGTGGCGGTCATTGGACCGTGTCCAGACAACGTCGAGCCATCTGGCATAGAGGTTTTTTTCCCGGTTACGTCATATTGCCAGATAATTGCCAGATTTTGTTTCGTGATACCAGACCATGATTGCTTTACAGCGACTCTGTGCAGGTGACCTTAAGTTTCATTAGCTCTGGACACAGTCTATTGGACACAGTCTATGGACACAGTCTATTGGACACAGTCTATTGGACACAGTCTATTGGACACAGTCTATTGGACACAGTTTATTGGACACAGTCTATTGGACACAGTCTATTGGACACAGTCTATTGGACACAGTCTATTGGACACAGTCTATTGGACACAGTCTATTGGACACAGTCTATCGGACACAGTCTATTGGACACAGTCTATTGGACACAGTCTATCGTACACAGTCTATTGGACACAGTCTACTGGACACAGTCTATCGTACACAGTCTATTGGACACAGTCTACTGGACACTGTCTATTGGACACAGTCTATTGGACGCAGTCTATTGGACACAGTCTATTGGGCACAGTCTATTGGACACAGTCTATCGTACACAGTCTATTGGACACAGTCTATTGGGCACAGTCTACTGGACACAGTCTATCGTACACAGTCTATTGGACACAGTCTACTGGACACAGTCTATTAGACACAGTCTATTGGACACAGTCTATTGGACACAGTCTATTGGACACAGTCTATTGGACACAGACACAAATATGTAGGCAGAATATTTAACACATTTTTTAGATTATATAACACTTATTTCTTAGTTTCAATTTTAATATATTTTGACACTATTAAAATACACCGAGAGTGATCTCCCCTAAACTTTCTCGAATATAACACTACGGGGGATGGCAACTCGGAATATAGACATGATTTTAAATCCATTTGTAATTACTTAAACTTTTAAAAATAGAATAGAATCTCGTCGAAAAAGAATTGCACACCACGTAAACGCTTAACTATAGAATGAAAGCAGGTTCGGGTTATCCTGTCATATTTTGTGACGTCTGTAACCAAACGTTTACTTAATACTTATAGAAGGAGTGAATGTTGTTAGAAGAACGCCCACACAGAGGCGTAGCTAGGGGGGGGGGGCGGTAGACTTTATTCGGGGGGGGGGCGGATACTGTTTAAAGTATATATTTTTTATATAAATTACATAAATTTCATTTCTTTCGGGGGGGGGGGGGGGTAGACTTATTTCGGGGGGGGGGGGGACGACTCTGTCCCCTCCCGAAGAGATGCCTGGAAGAAACTCTGGTGGGGGTGCGCTTTTTTGGTGAGTCGGTAAACGTTACCACTTATAAAAGAAACCAATTGTATTACAGCGTTTAAAACGGTAGTGACTTTTTCACTAAATAAAATTGCAAGGATTTACACTGGATTGGTGATTCGATAACCCATATTACTTAGAAAAGAAACTACTAAAGCGCATTGTACAATTGTGTAACATTTTTAAAAAGCTAGTTACGTTAAAACCCGCTCTATCAACTTTGTCCAAGATAGTGGGGGGGGGGGGGGGGGGAAGGAGGAGTGTGTATGGGGGGAGGGGGCGCTTTTTCGCGAACAAAAATCGCAAGTATTTGTATTGGATTGGTTTACGCAAATAGAAAGTAAACCAACTGTATTAAAGCGTTTTGTTTAAAGGTAAAATAAGAACAAAAGATGGTGGGTGTCCGTGTCGCGCTTTTTCGCCAATGTAAATGGGAAGAATTTACACCAGAACCGTGATTAGATATACTGTACAATTTCACTAGCCAGTTTTTTTAAGAAATGACGTGACCAGCTCCTTGTAAGATTCTTACGGTTAAACGCGATAGATCAGATACTTTTACTTGATTGCATTACATCTTGTCTGGCTCACTGCATTAAAGAGAAATAAATATCACGGATTCTTGAATCGCTATTCTATCAGTAAAATAGCATACGGTCGGAGTGGGTGGGCGGAAGATGATACCCTTGCCGAAATTATAAGAGCTAAAAAGGTAAGTATATTGTACTGAATAGGTCATTTTTTTTTATTGCTTGTTTCATAATAAGTCCTAATAGTGCAATTTTCAAGTAATTAAGGCCACTAGAACTACTAAACGATGTAAAAATGGTACAACATGACAACAGCTGATGCTTTGTCACTTTGTTCAACCTAACTGGTAATTTAAAACTGTAATACATTATTACCGAAATTGTTCTAAAGATACGACCAAAAGTAGACCAAATAAGCTTACACTCTAGCTGAGTTTCCAAACTTTTTTGGCTGTACCAATCCCTACCAGTTTCATATGCGCCTTCACCGAAACCTTCTAAAGAGTTTTATCGTCCACATTGACAAAATCTGATCGTGAATCATATGAGTCGGGTGTGTGTCTTGAACTCCGCCCAAGCAGTGTTTCTTCCAGACTTTTGTCTCCGAGGGGGGGGGGGAGCTTTTAAAATTTTCGGGGGGCGGTCAACATTTTTCGGAGGGGGGGGGGGGCGGTAACTAGTAAAAGTGTATGTTTACTATATAAAATCCATTTTGTTCGGGGGTGGGGGGCGGTAGACTTTCATCGGGGGGGGGGGGGGGTGGACAGACCCCTACTCCCGAAGAGATGCCTGTAAGAAACTCTGCGCTCAAGCTCTGAGACTAACATACCGTACCTCTTGGGTTCGATCGAACCACTGCTGTAAGTCTTTTGATTTCTTCTTTTTCTTCGTTTCGGTTTCATCAGGAGCATAGGCGTAGGCAACACTTCGTCAACTCACCTGATTTTTTAAAGATAATAATAATAATCCAGCCTTCCTCGTTAAACTTAAAATTTACTCAGTGAAATGTGTAAATAATAGTCAGCCAAAGGGAATTAATCAAGATAAATTAAACAAAATTTTGCATGCAAGAGTAAATTCCCTTGAAATGACTATCTGCTAGACATCGTCTTGTCAAGGTCTACCAATAGTAGCGCCGCGAAGTTTAATCATAGAATGTCGTGTGCCACTGTGTCCATATTATTGGGTGCGCCTTAAAATTGATTCGATTTTATACACGGCTATAATACTACATCTTATCAATATTTCATCGCACTCTTTAAAACGACATATGCGCCTCAGCGCTCTCGGGATAGCCCTGGGTGGCAAATCGCACCCTATAGGGGCGTCGGTGGACGTACCTGATTCCGTTTAGTGAACGACTATAACTTCCTATCTTATCAATAGTCTATCGCAGTGCTTAGAACGAACGTAAGTGCTATAGCGCTCACGGGATAGCCCAGGTGCCAAACTGCACCTTGCCTGGGATCCCCCCCCCCTCGAATTTGAATTTTTTTCCTCGTAGAAAATCCCCCAGGAGTATACTCAACAACTTCCTAAAGTTTCATGGCGATCGGATGAAAGGTCTAGTAATGCATAAAAGACAAACAGACGAACACACAAACATATATAACAGACATATATATATATATATATATATATATATATATATATATATATATATATATATATATATATATATATATATATATATATATATATATATAGGTAGGTAGGGCCCAGAAAAATTTCTGCTGGAGGGAGGGGGATAGGGGGGGGGTCATTTTTTCTATTTCCGCCACTGGGCGATAGGCGTACTTTGGGGGCGGTGCTCGTTTGAAGAGATGTCTGAATGCGACACTAGAGATCTAGTGAAAATCACCGTAATTTTTCAAGAAAACAAAACGTTATCCCAAGTACCTGTTATCTAGGTTACAATAACGCAAACGGTAAAGTTAAACAACCCGCATCCACGTTGACGCTATCACAAAAGAGGGATAGTTATTTCCCTTTAGTGCCCTACAAGTCACTAGCTGAGAAAATGATTGAGTGTATTTAGGAAACAATTACGTCAGGCAAGGGAGGCTATTACTCAAGTAACAAGCATAACAAATATGAATCAATCGTACTCAGATATAAAATTTAACATTTGCAATTCAAATTTCAAAATCTTAATAAAAACGTTTCAATAACTAGGTTTCATACAAGCACTTAAACAAAGGTAGAAAATAAATGATTTTCTTTAAATGTTTTATTATGCACAACTATTAAATAATGATAAACAATTATAAAGAGCGTCGGTCGCGTATTCATGAAATCCTTCAGAAATCATTCCATCATTTTAATCAAGATTTCTGTCGTGCTCTTAAAATGTGCCTTCTGTGGATTAAAAAAAATATTTACAAAATATATCAAAGCCAAAAGATATAAAAAGAAAGTATATCATAGAACCAAACTGTTGAATCCTTATCAATAAAGTAAAGAATACACAAACCATGCCCACAAGGAGACATCTTTTTCCCCTACCTCCCCCCACCCCTCTCAGTTCATACACACTTTAATCAAATAAAAACTTTGTTCAAACTTTACCGGCCAACAGAGGACATACGGAAATCGTTCTACGCACACAATATAACAATTAATGCAAGACGAGCTCAAGACACCCTTCCGTCCTCCAGCTTTTATCTTCCACCTTACATCCTCCCCCCCCCACCCAATCTCTACCCTACATCATCCCCCACCATCATCCAACTCCCACCCTCTATCCTCCACCCTACACCCCCCCCCTACTCTCCACCCTAAATCCTCCTCACCCACTCTCCATCTTACATTCTCCCCCTCCCCAATCTCTACCCTACATCATCCCCACCATCATCCAACTCCCACCCTCTATCCTCTATCCTTCACCCTACACCCCCCCCCCCACTCTCCGATCATCCCCCCACTCTCCACCTTACATCCTCCAACCTACCCCCACTCTCCACCCCCACTCTCCAACATACACCCCCTTCCCCACCACCATCCTTCACTTTCCTCCACCCTCCAACTTCTACTTTCCATTCCATCCTCCACCCTCTACCCTGCATCCACTTTCCTAAACCAACCACCCTCCACTTTCGCTCCTCCATTCTCTATTCATCCAGCTAAATAAAATTAACAAAGGTACGTTACACAAATATGTTGATTATAAAAATAGATTACCAACATCGTATGATAAATTATCTAAACTATGACTCAACTTGCAAATCATCCTGACCTGGTTGACAGGCTGTGTGATACAAATGCTGGAACACATGTTTCGACAAGTTGATGAATTATCATCACAACTCTTACAACAGCTAATGGCGTAGTTCAGGGTGGGGGCGTGGGGTGGGGGGGGGGGGGGGCAGCCGTGTGTGTTTACTCGGCAAAAGTTGTAGAGTAATTAGGAAAAGGCTTATTGCGCTGCATTACATAATTATTTATATTCGAAGTAAAGACAATAGACAGATACATGGCTACACAAAGTGAATAATGTGGCTATTTCTCACATCGATTGGCAAGCCATTGGGTTTAAAACATCCCCGTCTCATCCCTAGTTGTTTGATCGATGGAGGGATTGAAGGATTTTCATAACTATTTTCGTGTTGATGAATCGGGTATCACATTTGTACGATATAATCGTAACAGGTAATATAAACTACTGACTCATCATTCTGCGGGTAGTTCGTTGAAGCTAAAACTCGCAGTTTGTAGATTTTCACCGAATTATTTTTATCTCTTTTGACCATTGGAGAGACGATATCACGGAGAAATTATTATCTAACACCGTTTCTTTTCTGTTTATAAAAATCACTATATTTAAACAACTGCGATATAATTGTACGTTTGAAAGCGGACTTTAAACCCCAAACAAGAAGCAATTATTACTCAGGAAGAAAGATAGCGAGAGAGAGGGAGAGAGAGAGAGAGAGAGTGTGTGTGAGAAAAATGTTGAGAGTACGTCGGATAGTTCGCACCCGTCTACGACAGGACTCACTAAGACAGGGTTCACTACGACAAGGTTCACTAAGAAAGGCTCACTACGGCAGGGTTCACTACGACAGGGTTCACTACGGCAGGGTTCACTAAGACAGGGTTCACTACGGCAGGGTTCACTACGACAGGGTTTACTATAACAGGGTTCACTACAATAGGGCTTACTACGGCAGGGTTCACTACGACAGGACTCACTACGACAGGGTTCACTACAATAGGGTTCACTAAGACAGGGTTCACTACGGCAGGGTTCACTACGACAGGGTTTACTATAACAGGGTTCACTACAATAGGGCTTACTACGGCAGGGTTCACTACGACAGGACTCACTACGACATGGTTCACTACGACAGGGTTCACTACAATAGGGTTCACTAAGACAGGGTTCACTACGGCAGGGTTCACTACGACAGGGTTTACTATAACAGGGTTCACTACAATAGGGCTTACTACGGCAGGGTTCACTACGACAGGACTCACTACGACAGGGTTCACTACAATAGGGTTCACTAAGACAGGGTTCACTACGGCAGGGTTCACTACGACAGGGTTTACTATAACAGGGTTCACTACAATAGGGCTTACTACGGCAGGGTTCACTACGACAGGACTCACTACGACATGGTTCACTACGACAGGGTTCACTACGGCAGGGTTCATTTTGACAGGGTTCACTACGGCTGGACTCACTACGACAGGGTTCACTACGACATGGTTCACTTTGACAGGGTTCACTATGACAGGGTTCACTACAATAAGGTTCACTACGACAGGCTCCTTACAGGGGTCCATACGCCCCTGCTTACAAGGACTGTTATCATAAGGCGTTGATTTTCTCGAAATTCGACTTTGTTGTGTTATCTGACGTGGATTGATTTCAGTATTAATAGGTTAATTCAGTTGCTCTAATGAAGTTTGAAATGAAGGAAGTCTGATTGTAAGTTAATCATTGTTATAGAACACATACATGCTAACATATTGACACAAATACTGATTGTGAAAGTAATAATCATCACATAATCATCACCATAGTCATCATCACCATAATCATCATAATAATCATCATAATAATTATAATAATCATAATGATCATAATCTTCTTCTTCGTTCTTAATTTTAGTGTTGTGAGAGATCCCCTCCAACACAAATTACGTGTCGACTCCGATTTTAGCCTGCTTTTCTTTTTGGATTTGCTTCATAACCTTTGTCCAACCAATAACAAACTACAAGGCAGCAGTTGTTTGTTTTTGGAGTTGTCTCTCCTAGAAGAGTGGCTGTCCCCAGCTAACGAGCCTCATCTACCCGGCCCGAGAGTTCGAACTCGAGACCTTTCGGTTTAGCAACCATGAGCTTTACCGGCTCGACAACGCCGACCACTTATAATGATAACGCTACCGACGAAAAGTATAGAAAAATAAATTGATACAATAGTTAAATGAATACATTTTTTTCCAGCGCAGATTTATTTCCTGTACTTTATTTGCATTGACCACGCCCAGATTGGAAGTGTTATGTTAAACAATCAAGCAGAATGCTTAGCTATTTATGTGTTGGGAAATCAGGACATGGCAAGAGCTCCACTCTGAACTCAATCACAAATGACGACATCTTCAAGAGGGCTACAGACACGACGTCTGGTTCTAAAAGAGCTGGTTTGTTCAGTGCCCAGGTCGGAGGTCAGACCCTCAAAATTATTGATACACCTGGTCTGTTTGATCCTACCGTTGATGATGATGTTGAGAATATAAGGTTTGCTAGAGGCAAAATAAGCGAAGCTTTTCAAATAATGAAAAACAACAGCATCCAACATTTGGATGCTATTCTACTCGTACTAAGTTACATCAATGTTTACAGTGCAGAAGAACAAAAGACTATTTCGTATTTAAAAACAATATTCGGACCAAACTTTATTCGGGATAACTGTGTTTTACTGATGACGCATGGAGACAACTACTCAAGCGATGAGAATAATACAAAATTTCCAACTTTCAAAGATTGGTGTGAAAGTCAGACAGGTGCACTGCTCGCATTATTTCAAGAGTGTAACTTTAGAATCGTCTTGATAGATAATAATGGCAGTGAAATGGCAAAGTACGATAGTGCTCAAGAAATCTTTGAATACACTCTCAAAATGAAAAGTAAGTATTATATCAAACATTTTCAACAACAAGAAAAAAATCGCCAAACTATGCTTTTAACGTTTTGCTTGGATGAACTAAAGGAAAACATGAAAAAGCGATTAGAGTTGTTGTATGAAGACTTTTATCTTCTACTCACCCCAAATGAAAACCTTGATAAAATGAGTCAAAAATTTCTAGAGCATTGTCAGGACGGCGAATTAAGTGTCCAAACTTTAGAAAACGTCAAAGATTCTGCCGTTAAATTCAGACAAGCTTACAATGCGAAAGGGAAAGCCATTGAAGCCGAGAATTCAAAAACAAGTCTCCGAAGAGCTTTAAGGTGCGAGCTTATAAAGGAGCTCAACAACCTTTACACAGCTTTTGAAAAGCTCGACTCACCATTGAAAACTTTCAATGAGATCAAGGCTAAAACAGATTTACTACTGAATGAAATATTGTATGAGGCACACGGCACAGCGAAACTTCATGCAGTGGAAAATGCTGTTCGTAACTTTCAGAGTAAACTCGTCAGAGAAGCTTCGAGATTCAAATAATTTTTTTTATTACTTTAATTTTAAGGTATTAAGTCACAAAGGGCTAATTTCACATACGGAACAATCATAAAGTTTTACTTAAGGCCAGTATCGCACTTCGTCAAATTTGAGGACAAGTCTTTCATTGTGAGATGTTTTTTCCTAACCAGGATTCATTTTTATCAGTTAAATTGGACATCTATCTATCCATATTCTATCTATATTCTACTAAATTTCAAGTTGTTTACATATTTGTATATTAATTTTTTTTTGTTTGTTATTTTGTTTGTCTGTTTGGTTACATGAGAACAGCTGCATTAAGTGTGTACGTATTTGTGTAGAGAATAATCTTTTTTTTTTACTTGACTGTTAAACATTTATTTATTTAAAGACGGTAATTAATTTATAAAAGTTCAGAACAATTACAGTATAATGACGTTATTTGATTTCTTTTTCTAAAGGGCAAAGATTTATATCAAATATTTAAGGACTAAAATAGTTTAATAAAGAAGCAATTATTTATTGCTTTTAACTTGTTTTTTGTTTCTAACCAATTTCGATTTGCAACTTTTATAGCATTGATTCTAAAAATATAAAATTTCTGAACTAGTTTTAGGCTTAAGTTTTTATTTTTTAATATTATTACGGTCGCTTTGTTTTCTAAATCTAAAAAAACACGTTTTTATTCCATTTGTCAACAACATGATGGAAGGATTCTCGTCAACTCACTCACAACACACACGATTGGTTCCAATTCATTATTATTATTGGTTTGACGTAGTTTTAATAATTTATTCGTGTATTATTCAAAGAGGTTCGAGCTCAGAAAATAGTCTTGAGAACTCTATGTAATCATATTAAAATTACTTAAATCTACTTTTAAAAAATACGGCAAGCGATAAAATTATAGTTACATTTTAAAAACTTTAAGCTGTTTGGGAACCATGGATTACACTCATTTTCATATTTTTGTATTGAATATAAGTACAAGCCGTTAAAAAGAGGTACTGTTTAGAATTATTTTATCAATTCAACTATTTAAAAAAAAAAAACTGCCCTCAACCTCTCCTCGAAGTCTACCGGAATGGCCATGGAGAGTAAAACAATAAAGTCAGAACAATTGTTTTCCATGACAAAAATACACAATAGTGATCTATGGTGTACTGTATAGTGTATAGCGTAGTATTGTATTTATATTAAATAATATAACATCACTTATCACCACAACAACACCTTTACTCTGCTAATACAAATTAAAATAAAAGTGTTTGCCAAAAAAATACTATATTTCTAGCCTAATAAAACGGAAGTGATTTTGAACTTATTACACAAATATTCAATTTTGGTTGAAAAAAATATGCTTTCTGGCAACAAAATTTTGGAACCATTCGGAACCAGCTTTTCATGTATATTATATAAATAAATCGATGTTTTTAAAAGACAGAAATATGGTAGCTGAGGTGTGACTTCTTTTTAGATGTGATTGCTAAAGTAGGACTTGGCGTGACACGGGGCAGATGAAGTAGAGTGAACCAGTTTTTGCGACCTCAGCATAAGAAGAGATAGTGTGGTCAGACCCATTATAAGCCGAAATCGCGATTTTAATAGGCAAAAAATGTCTGAGGCTTGGCGGGACAAAGTGCAGGTGAAGTAGAGTTCGGTAGGTGAAGTAGAGTTCACATATGACCTCAGCATATGAAGGGATAGTGTTGTCAGACACAGGGCCCGCGCTATCTATAAGGCGAATTAAGCGGTCGCCTAGGGCGCTAGCCTTAGGGGGGCGCAAAAATGTGATGTCTCTAATAGTAAAAAGTGCCTAATAGTTAATAATTTTGATTAAATTATATAAGCTTTAGACAGGGTAATAAAGGCATGGCGATCGATATCGGTGCCCAGGACGAACTATCAATTGTGCAACCCATCTTAAAGCTAAATATATAAAGCCAAACAGTTAGTTCTGCTCCAAGTTGACCTCAGTAGACTTTATCCAAGTTACTGCAGTTCACATTGGATCTTCAATTACTGAGTGTAACACTCCATCCAAACAAATCAGTGGCATAGACAATGGGGGGGGGGGGGTAATAACCCCTCCCATGGACTCACACCCCTATATATATATATATATATATATATATATATATATATATATGATTTTATACAAATGGAAAAATATTTGAACCCCTCCCATGACCAATTCCTGGCTACGCCACTGTAACAAATATCTTGTTTGAGGTTCTTTAAGTGTGTTACTAACTAGTCTTGGATAAAAAACAACAACAAATATTTGTCATATATATAAAAATTACACTGTTTTAATGTGCACAGTCTGTGCTAACTGCAATAGTTAACAAAGATGTTAAAAGGGCAAAACACAGATTGACAGAAACACACCACAAATGCTAACACAGAGATGAAATTTAAAAACCTGTAATTAAAAATAGTAATCAAACTAAATGATATGATAATTAAAAAAATCATATTAAAAATTAAAAAATCTCAGCCAAAGAAAGCGAGGAGACGGTAAGACTTTATCTCAAACACTGAACACTAACCAAAATAAAATAATTAAATCTCAAAAAACAAGCCCAAATAAAATAAAAGAAATATTAACAACATCAAATAAATCATTAAAATAGAAAAATCAACACCCAAAATATAATCAAAGATCTGTAATATGATCTTGAAATTATAGACAGTCTGAAAATTAAATCCAAATCAATCACAAACAACCAAGTATTGAAAAGATGGCAGTACAAAATATTTGTGAGAAACCAATACTAAACATTTAAATATAGAACCCTCCTTCACCCCACAGAGGAATTAATTTTTTAAATTTGATCCTTGTCTATCACAGAGGAGAGAGTCCTGGTGGCTGAGCTTTCATTTAAGTCATCCATTCTGATATTTAACTATTACAGCACTTTTTTTTCCAAACATGAAATAAGTATTCTTGATTGTTTTTTTGTTTATTCAATTTATTGTGTCTTTGATGAGTCGTTTATGTCCATTTTCTCTCTGATAGTTTTTCACCAGAAAAATTTAGTTTAGTTGGCTAACAACTGAAAGGAAATCTCACAAATTTGAGTTTCTAGGGTGTCAACATTTAGATAAGACAACTGTAGATTGAAACCTAACATATTTCTCACAGTACATCTTAGAACTGCATAAGATCACATAGTAGGCTACCACCTTATATGGCATTAGCTCATATGGTATAACCTTATACTGCATCGGTTGATATTTCATTTAATATAAATTTACATTTAACAAAATCAACTATAAACATACAGCACTAAGAGTTCATATCCAAGATTGCAAAATTAAAATCTAGCATATGATAATTTTTAATTCATTCCTATTATTGAAATTTAAAACACATGCTTAGGATGTATTGCTTTAATTTGGGTGTATTCAATATCAAGGTTGGTAAAAAATAAATCAATTAGGTTAGAAATAAATGACCCCATTTAAAAAAAAAGAAATGGAGAAAAAGGTTAATAAAACATTCTGGAAATTCTAAGTTTTAATCAGTATCATCCATCCAAAATGGCACGTAAGACTTGTGCATTGTGATGGGCACATACTTTGAACACAATTCCTTAACTCTCTTATATTCAATTTCTCCAAAGTGGTCAGGAATTTCCTTTACCCTTTCTGCTACTGGTGAGACCCTTGGGGGATTTTCAAAAATCAAAAGTTTCCTTTCAGAAGTTAAGGCACCATGCACATTATTTTCAAAATTCCAAAGTTTGGCTAAAAATCTAAACCCCAAGTTTGTATCTTTAGATGTATGTAATATCAGCCACATACAGCCATTTTTCTGTAGTATGTAGTTGCACTTCTCATTTCTGAAAGTAGTGATCTCTTTTGCTGGCCCAGTTAGATTGTCTAATCTAGTCCAAACTTTGGACAAAATATCCAGCTGGTATATGGCTGTCTTGTCAATACCAAGGCTATCTTCAGAACAAAATAATAAAAGAAAGTTTTCTATAACCATTGTAAGTTGAACATCAGCATTTTCTGGAAACTCTGTTAATATGTCCAGATTTGGGTTCCTGATTTTTGGATTGACATTATATATTAAATGATCATCTCTGTTTAAAATGTAAATGAAGTCTTTGTGTGAAACTAACTGCAAATTTACACCTGGCATATCCATGACTTCAACCCATTTCTTCCCATTGTATGTAAACATCTTGCAAGGATTGTTTGCTTGATTCCGTTGTTTTCCTGTTGCATAGAGCTCATGGTCAAAAGATACTAGCTGAATGTTGACTTCTAAAGAATTAAATTGTCTCAGTGAAGCTATTTGTTTGTTGGCACTAATAAAAAAGAAAAATTCACAGTAAGTATATACACAAGCATGTATATACTTACTACATGATCTATGTCTATCAGCGAACAGCCATAGTCCATGTCTAAAAATTTGGGCTTGAAAACAACCTTCAATGATAATTTTTCTTGCATCTATATTATCCAGTACCAAATCCATTGTTAGAACTTGAGATAAACTAGAAGGACTGACAAGAAATATCCTCACCTCCTTCAACAATTCAGTAAGCTTAGCTTTTCTTAAAGAATTCTCACTTTTTACAGTGTATTTAACTGTATGTAATTTATCTTGTTCTCTCTTCGTATCCTTTAAAAAAATCGCACACATTGCCAACTTCATGATTATCACTTAAACTCTCGTCTAAGTTCATCCAATTTTCAGGGACAAATTCAACCCACCGTATCACAGAATTAAGAACTATTTCTTCATCATTGACAACGACATTATCACTGCTAATCAATTGGTGGACTTCCTTAAAAGACATGTGAAGGAATCTTGGTGAAGTACTAAATTGTTCAAAGTCGCTTAACATGAATGAATGGAGTTTATCCAGAACTGTTTTAGATTCGAAAAGTTTTGCAATAGCATAAATGCCTTCCCAAGTGTCCATTGAAACTGCTTCAATAGCAAACTCTTCGCAAACTTGAACCATGAAATGAATTTGAAGCAAGTGAACAGTTCTCCAGACCTCCATAAAATTCTCTAAAGTTAAAACATTGATCCCAGTATAGAGCGCTTTTAGAATTAACTGAAACACGTCACAAGAAACATCATTCAGGATGACAGAATTTTCTGTGGTTTCTCTCATCTCTGACCGAAAACATGCTCTAAAAAATTCTGAGCATGCTGCAAGTATGAGACGATGACACTGGATGGTTTCACCCTGGACCTGAACAGCGAAGTCAAACAAAATGTTCTCACTCCACACATTCTCCAGGCACTTGACAATTTGCACACAAAATTCTTGTCTGTTCATTCTGAAATGGAAGAAAATAAATAAAAATTTTGCAGCAGATAAAAAAGAGATTTTTATCAGTATCCTCATGGAATCAAAACAAAATTGTATACACATATCAGTTTTAAAAATAATACATGGTCATTTCTTATTGCAAAAACTAAATGTTGTATTACAATGGACTATGTTTAGTAGTAGGTATGTCAAACAGGCTGAAAAAAACAAGACTTTCATCCATATGTTGTAGTAGTTTTTCACTAAACATTTTCTATAATAAAAAGTGCCTTTAATACCTCTAATTCTGTGTCGTTTATATTATTGTTGATATTAAACAATTTATATTATTTATTGATTGAAAACTATCATCAAGGTGACTTATGGCTGATGGCTTATGAGACAGGTGAAGTAGAGGCCACTTGTGTCTGTGACCTCTGCATCTGAAGGGATAGTGTGGTCAGCACCAACAGTTACACATCAGAGCTGGGTGGAAATGTATTTATCCACTATGATAGGTTTCAATGAGATGAAATGGATCATTGAAATAAAATAAACATAAATTTAATAACAGTACCTAAATAAGAAATACATGCATTGAACCACTGAGGTCTAAATGTTAAATTGTAAATAGGCTAGCCCTAGACTAGATCTCTATAGATCTATAGAATTACACCATCTGAAAGTTGAAAAACATTGATGAGTGGATCATCAGACAAACTTATTAGTAGGGCCCTATTACTACTAGGTAGGCCGTACTAATTAATATAACAAGAGTTTAAGTAGCTAGCCCTGTATTATAATAGTAAATAGTTGGCCTACTCAAAAGCAAAAGAAACAAACAACCTGATAAATAAATACAATTAACAATATAAGGTGATCTATCGTTTTAGCCACATTAAATTGTCAGAGGCTAGTGAAAAAAGGTGACTCCTAAAATTTTGGTAATTATTTAACATTTTTAGAAGGATTTGTGTTTAAAAAAGTTACTAAAATGTTTCATGTAGACTGTAGATCTAGATCTACCTGTTTTTAAACAATTTTATTAAAACTTTTCAGTATTAAATAAAGATTAGTGATGTTTTCATTAGATGCAATCAAGCTCGTTTACTTTAGCAACCATATTGTCAAAGTTTTTTCGTAAAATTTTAGTTAGAGATTTAGAGATTCAAGGGAAACCACTCTAATTTAGCAAACAAAGCCACCATCAAAATTCAAAATAATAATAAATAAAAACTTACGCCTAAAATTAATTTAGAAATTTTATGTTTTTAGAATAAATGCTATAAAGTTGCAAATCCAGAGAACTTGAAAATAATTTGTTGAGTTTAAAGCTACATTTCTATTTATTTTCATCAAGCCCAAATTATAATCGGACGTTTCACTTTGGTAAGACAAATATTGATTGGCTTTACAGGAACTCCGTGATCGATAACTATTTGTTTACAAAACTTTGCAGATAAAGTTTTAAGTAACAATGCAAATTTAAACTCCAATGCCCAAGTTTTCCTTTTTTTTTCGCTTACAATGTGTACAATAAAATTTATGGCAGCCTATCGAATAGCAGGATGCCATTGTAACATGTCGGCATGGCCCATTACACGTGAAAACCAAATTGTTTTCTTTGCTTAAAATTTGTATTTAGTTATCCAAAATATTAAAAACATCAAATACATTCAATCTTTAGTAAAGACCCAAAAAAAACCAGACAGGATTTTATAACTAAATATTAATTGTAAATAGATTCTACACAGTGCATGATTTTTAAATTAATAAATGCTTTTTTAAATGGGCCTCTTGAATACTTTCTCGGTAATCTCGTCCTTTAGTAGGTACGTAAAATCAGCCGAGGCTAGATCTAGTATAAACTTATAAATTATAAAATGTGAAAAGACGGTGCCTTATTTAATTTTAGTAATTATTTCACATTTTTAGGAAGATTTATAGATCTAGATTACTAGATTAAATCTAGATCTAATCTAGATTCTAGTTTGAAAGTTACAAAAATGTTTTCAAAGTTTCATTCAATGACATTCATTCTTGTAATGAATTGTAAATGTAATGAATGTAGATCTAGATCTAGAGTAGAAGTAGAGGTAATCTATCGTTTTAGGTACGTAAAATCGCCCGCGGCTAGTAATGTCCGAAAAAGTTACCTCATTGTCAAGGCATTAATAGAAGAGAAGTATATAGTATATTGTGATATATAATATATAATAATAATAATATATTTGTGTCAAATATTATAGATAAATGAATAATAAACCTAAATCAATGGCTAAATATATCAATAATATAATATAGGTAAAAAATTAACTTTAAACAGCAGAGTTTGCGAGTAGGATTTGCTATCTATATAATTATATAAGTAAGTTAGAGTGGCTTCCCCTGAATCTTGCGCTATAAGTTTATTATAAAACAAAAAAAAAACAAGATAGATCTAGATCTAGCTGCTATCATGATTGCATCTGTTGGAAACATGGCTAGTCTACTCTTGGTAATCTATCGTTTTGGGTACATAAAATCGCCCGCGACTTGTAATGTGAAAACCAGGTGACTCCTTAAATTTTAATAATTATTTCACATTTTGAGGAGGATTTATGTTTTTTAAAATACAAAAATATTTCCTTGTTTCATGCCTGATGCTCCATGTTTGACCTTGAATTCTGATGTCTGCTGGCGTTTAGCCAAATTCTTGAAAATAGATTTCTTGAAATCAGTGGCGTAGCGAGAATATAGATTCTAGAAAGATCTAAAATTCTTTGTAATCTTTATTTAGATCTAGATTCTAAATCTAACCCTTTTTTTACCTTTCCAAATTATTTGTCGTTGAAATAGTAGATCTAGATTCTAGTACTTTTCAAAATGGCTTTTGGAAACTTACAGGAAATCGAATGCCAGATTTTTTCGTAGTCTTCGTTATTTTGTTTCGATTTTATAAAATAAATAAAGGGCCTAGCCTATGTAGAATAGTGGTACTTAATATTTTAGATATTATGAAACTGGTGGGGTCTAGTACGTAAAAAAAGTAGGTCAAACGACAGCGTTTTATATGCCCATTTGCCGAAACCTTAATAGTAATAATAGTTCTTTGGACCAACCACACTGACAAAATCTTATGGTCATTCAGCTGGGTGTCTCTTGCCGCCCGCCAAACCCATGAAACTGACTCGGCGAACACCTAGGGTTGGATCGAACCCTGGTTAAGAACCATTGTTCTAGAATGTATATAAAAACCGTCCTCGTGTTATAGTGTTTACATACACACACGCAAACAAAAGGTATACAAAGCCGGTATACTTTAAGATGTAGCCTCCTTCATTATCAAATATAGTCTCCGGAGTTCGTGCATTAAAGATCCAGTTAATGTAGGTTATAAGATGTAGTATCAGTTATGTCGTTAGATTTTACAGAAACACTTGGATATTTCTATGGCGAACCACTTGTACTTACTGGACACTTATTCCTTTGTGGCACCATGAGGAGCAAAGGGCTGCAACCACGTCTCTCCATCGGACTCGAAAAGCAAATCAGATTTATAGCTCTTGGCATCAAATAGTGAACATTTAATCATACGATAAATACACAGGGGCGGAACTACAGTGCCGCCAGACCCCGCAATGCGGGGGGGCCCAGACCGATTGGGGGCCCAAAAATCCTGGCTAAATTATTTTAAAAAAAAAATAAAAAAAAAAAATTAGGTGGAGGTCGAGTTATCTTTCTTCTACAGTTACAAACAAACACGATAGTCGGCAAACGTCTTTGATAAAAATGCACAGACTATAGCTCGAGAGACCGCCAGACATAAAGTCAACTTCAAAGATGCGTTCATTTTTACTTTAACAACTGTATCAATAAACTTGTAAAAGTTTAAGTTATCTCCCTTCAGCGAAGCATCTGAAATTTGACTGTGCCGGCACGCTTTGAAATCGGGCTGGGGAAATGTTGCGGCGACTATCCTGGTCTTCTAGACGACCGGAAAAAGTCGGCACTATTGATGTAGATGTTCATCGGCGCTTTCTTGTCCCCTTCCAATGAACCTTCCCAACTCTCTCCCCTGCCCCCTCTCACCCCTACCCCTCACCTCTACCCCTCACCACACCCTTACTCTTACAATAAGATGTAATGCATAGATTAACGAACCGTCTATGACAGGGGTCGGCAACCTGCGGCTCGCGAGCCGCATGCGGCTCTTTTGATGTCAAGATGCGGCTCTCTCGTTCCATGAACAAATATTAATTCTTATTTTGTTTTATTTTTACAACTCATTAAAAATATTATAAAGAAAAAACAACTTTAAACAGGATATAAAAACACAGCCAGCAGAGAACAATGAGAGTAGGTGAGGTAGAAAGTATACGGACAGCTGAAAGCCGCTTGGGCACCTGACCCAACCCTTCAGCCGTGCTGTGACCAGCCCTATGGCGACGGTTCCATTCTTGCCACTACCCAAGTGCCGACTTTTTCGAATATCGCTAAATGGGGAATATTATTTTATTCAGAAAGCATTTAGCGGTCAATATGCATTAATTTGACCTGACTAACGTGGTTTTTTAGTTATTAGCTTCCTACGGCTGAGCGGGGTTATAGACGGTGGGGTACGAGTTTACCCTGCGTGCAGTGGGGTGGAAGAAAAGCCTTGTGAGAACCGAAGGACAGAAGCGACCGATACCCAAGCAAGTAAAAGGGAGTTGGTAGTGTTGAGACCTGCCTGGCTATGGGAGACACCTCCTTGGCCAGTAGTGTCCGTATCTATAGAAAAAAAAAGTTATTGGCTTCTATTGTGCGAAGTATTAGTATGTTTTAAGTATAAATATTCTTCATATTTAAAGCTATTTATTTCGAATCAAATTTATATATCTAATCCTAATCAAATACCAAAAATATTGAAATGTGAAAAATGTTTGTGGCTCTTTAAAAACTGGGAAATTTTGTAAATTGTAACTTGTGGCTCTTCCGGCTCAAAAGGTTGCCGACCCCTGGTCTATGAACTACTGAACTGTAAACTGACCACTCCTGCACATTTTGTTAAAGACACTAGTCAGTAGTTGTTCATTTACCTGATGAACAGCGACGGAACTACAGTCCCGCCAGACCCCGCAATGCGCGGGGGGGGGGGGGGCAGGCCGTTTAGGGGCCCACGGCTGACCAAAATTAATATTTTTTTAAATTTTGAATTTAATTTTCGTGCATTTTTGCCTTAATATTTGGTTTGTAAAAGAAAAACACTAGCTGCGGTACGATTATCTTTATTTTACAGTCACTATACCACGCTCTTCCGCAACAGATAAAATCCATTACACAAACTACAGTGTAAAATATAGGCAACTCTTCAAATTTGAATGACTTCTTTGACTCGTTGCCCCCCACCTCTTTAATAGCTAAATAGAGGACACGTAACTGTTTAACCGATCCTCCAAAGTGTACTGTCGCGGATTAGGCAGGGGATGGGGACCAAAAAGGGGGTTCAAAAATTGTCGATTTTTTTTTACATATTTTAAACAGTTATTTATAGTTGTATTTTTTAACCATTGTCAAGGCCGAGTTCTATTTCCCTACAATCAAACACACGCTGTCGTCGGCAAAATTCTTTTTAAAAAACAACAAAGTCCATAGCACGAAAAGCCGCTACATATGAAGTGGGCTTTCGTCTTTGCGGCATTGGTAAGGGACCCGAAATCCTTTGTACATTTTTCAATGTTAATGTGTTTGTGATAGTGGTTGAATTTGTATCTTGCATCCTACAAATAATAAAAAAATAATATAATACTATACTAGAAACTTCAGTTTTATATACGGTTACTTGTTTTTGCTTTTACGAGAAATATCATAGTAAACTTTTAAAGTCTATACTTGGAATAATCTCCCCTGAGTAAGTTTTACAATGGGCGATGCTGACGTACATAGATCAAGGCGTTTTGATGTCGCTTTCAAGTTTTTTTCCCGAGCCGACCCCTATCCCACCCCTCTTTCTCAACCTCACAAGTATCGAGGAGATAAATGTATCGTTTATGAACTACTTCCTAACCGTACGATTCAACACTTCAGCACATTTTGTCAGACACTAGACAGCACTAGATCTAGATCTAGATCTAGTCAACAGATATTAATTTACTTTCATAGTATTAGGCACATCTAATTCACAAAACAGGGCAGGTAAGATTATTTTTATATAATTATTTAGAAATTAATTACGTTTAGAATTAATTGAACATTATTAATAGTCAATTACTATTTATAAATGACGTCATTGAGGTGGGGGTGTGTGAGGGTCTGGCTTTTTGTTAGTCCCCCCCCCCTCCCCTAAATCAGAAGGTTATCCAACGCGTGACCTGGCCACATACAGTTGTACATGTGAAAAACATTTTTCTGTCTATTTTGCATTACTGCATCATTCACCCAATCGCCATGAAAACTTGGGAAGCTGTTGAGTACAGCCCCGCAAAAGTTTCTGTCATAGGCCTAACATTTGTACATATTGGAGTGGGGACTCCTAACGGAAATATGTGATTTAGCGCCCCGTGATCCTGCATAAACGGATGAGGTTACTACTTGAATACAACCGGCGTCAGTGTCATCCTGAGCGCATCACATATGAGCAAGTTGGCCCCCCACAGACAGTCGTTTAAAAGTTCCCACAACACTAGGAATAAGTCTCGCTACAACACTCGATGACTAAATCTAATTAGGTGTCGCACCAATGTTTCTTCCTAGGTAGACTGTTTTCGGAGGAGGGGTGGGGAGGGGGAGCTCTGCCGGAAGAAACAATGTGTTGCACCCATCACCCGTGCAGTAATGTAACCGGTAGCTCCAAGAGCCCCGTGACTCCCCTGACACCTGGGTCGTCGCCGAAGGACTTACAGCATGACTTGGCGTGTCTAGTTGGTAGTGTGGACAAACCCGCGCCCTAAGATCCAAGAAATGAACTGCCGACATTGTTAACATTTAATTCAACTTCTGTAAAACAGGACACACGGTTGGTAACGTTTTGATGAAAGCCTCATAAAAACCGGCGTCAGTTTGGAGTGTTGGACTAGATTTAGAGAGTCCGTGCTTCTCACATGGAAAACTGAATGGGGCCAGCTCGTGTGTTGGAAAACCTCTGATTTATTCGGGTACCGGATACATTTTTTTTTAAAATTTAGTGCGACCTTTGTTTTCCATATATATATATATATATATATATATATATATATATATATATATATATATATATATATATATATATATATATATATATATATATATATATATATATATATATATATATATATATATATATATATATATATATATATATATATATATATATATATATATATATATATATATATATATATATATATATATATATATATATATATATATATATATATATATATAGGGGCCCAAAAAAAATTCTGCGGGGGGGCCTTTTTTTTCTAGTTCCGCCACTGTAAATACAAGCAGTTATTGGTTTTAGTTGCGGCTCTCTTTATTTGCGCCCACTTAAGACCGGCAGTTAGTGCCTGATCTGCTACTGTCCAGGATTTATTTTGCCCTGGTGATTCCAGTCTACTGCTTCCTCGCGATGTTGTCCTCTCCCCCTTCTTAAGCAGTGCTTCTTCCAGACTTTTTTCTCCGGGGGGGGGGGGGGCACTTGAAATTTTCGGGGGGGGGGGGCGGTAGACTTTCTTTCCACTACGCAGATCTTGGCTCTGTGTAAAAGCCAATGCTAAGCCTCAATATCTTCTTGTTTGGACTTGATTATCTCCCTTAATTGTACCTTAGCGTCTCTACTTATACCCATACTCTCCAACATCTTTAGCAGAGATCCAGACTCGTCATATTTTATTTTTTAAACCATCTTCCAACGTGTGCCTTACAGATTGTAATATATCGAACGCATCTTTTTTCAGGCAGAGGCGTAGAGATATATTCAGGCGCCCGGGGCGGACTATCAATTTTTCGCCCCCTCCCTCAAATTTCTATATATTTAGTTTTCCATGAAAAAGCGCCCACTCCTCTCAGTTGGAAAAGTTTGTGACGCTTCTTCACAGTTACTATTTTCTATTTCGGTGCCACAAAATTGATATAGAAAACAGTTAAATCAGTTTGTAAAACCTCGTAGTCGTTTATTTTCATAACTTTGACTGTGTATAATTCAATACTTCAGCTTAAAACGAGCTTTTAAACTAATTTTTCTATCCCCATTTGGCGCCCTCTTATGGTCGGCGCCCGGGGCGGTCGCCCCACCCGCCCTCACCTAGCTACGCCATTGCTTCCAAGGCGGTCAGCTTACTCTCGACCTTCTTGTCGTCATACTGATGTTCAGCCTTCACTACGACTAAATTAAACTTCTCTAAAAACACGTCTTACAGGAACGTGAAGAACCATTTCTTTCTTTTGTGTGTGTGTGTCTCTTTGTTATTAAAAGCACACATCTGTAATCGCGCGCCTGAAACAATCTAACCAATTCTTTAGGTTCTGTTTGTCTCTTGCAAACATTCTGCAAAAACACGAACCCAACTTCTGAAAGTTAACCCCGATTTCATGTGTCATGACGACAATACTTGGTTATAAAAAATACTTAGAGATTGTCTCATTATGTTAATAATTCTCTGCCTTTCCTGAGTAAAGTGTCGTATTAAACTAAGAACGGTAACTATTGCGCTGGCCTATAGCACATTACCCCCCTCGGACATCCCCCCCGTATTTACCCCCTCCCCGAGCAATGATCTCCTGTCAATTACGCCCCCGCCCCCGCGGGAATAACCCCCCCCCTCCCTCCCCTCAAGTTAGAATCCTAACTCAAATTCTATACTTATTATAGATTACCTTAATCCTAACCTTAAGAAAAAGAGCAAAACCTAAGTATTCTCCTCAGTCTAAAACTTAACACAAAACCAAAACCAATGCTAGACATTGTTTAAAGCCTAACCCTAACCCTAAGCCTAGCCCTAACCTAACACTAACACTAACCCGAGCCATAGCAATAGCCCAAACCCTAACCCTGACCATAACACTAACCCTAATTCTAACCCTAAATCTAGCCCTAACCCTGTCCGGGGGTATTGTCCTACTGGGCAGGGGGGGGGGGGGAATTGACAAGGGGGGGGGGGGGGTAATTACGTCGAGAGTAAGTGTCCGGGGGGTAATTGACGGGGGGGGGTAATGCCCTGTCCCCATTGCGCTGAACACCTCTTTGAATATATCCATGGTGACGTGTATCCATGTCAAGATTTTCACCTGGACTTCATGGTTCTCCTGCAAGCCAGTTGGAACCAGCAGGTGAATCGTCCCACTGCTTCCATTTCCTTGACTCCAGTTCCGGTATTGCTTGACCATCATCAACCGCTGGCCTTACCCAACACCCCAAGATAGCAGTGTTTCTTCCAGGCATCTCTTCGGTGGGGAAGGGGGGGGGAGGAAGAGGGGAAATGGAATTTAAATAGAAAATATATACTTTTAACAGTGTCCGCCCCCCCCCCCCCCCCTAAAATTTCAAGTACCACCCCAGAAAAAAAAGGCTGAAAGAAACACCCTAGGATAGCGACATACATGGAACGGTGACCATCCCCAAATATTCCAAGTCGATCTTTCTTTCACTCCTCTTCGTTCTTAATTTTTAGTGTTGGATGGTATTCCCTCCGGCACAAATACATATTACGTGTCAACGTGATATGCGCCATACAGGCCATTGACTCCGATTTCTATAGCCTTTGTCCAACCAAGAACAAACTACAAGGCAGCAGTTGTTTGATTTTGGAGTTGTCTCTCCTAGATGGGTTGCTGTCCCCGGCTATCGAGCCTCATCTGCCAGAGGCAATCAGAACAGTTTACAACGCGTTGATGTCTGATGCTCCATGTTTGACCTTGAATTCTGATGTCTGCTGGCGTTTTGCCAAATTCTTGAAAATAGATTTCTTGAAATCAGTGGCGTAGCGAGGTCGGGTGTCACCCGGTGCGGTGCGCACCCCCCGCCTCTGCTTGAAATATAATCGTTAGGAAAATACAAATTCGCAAGGCAAATTTGACACTGTATTGTATTAATTTTTTTTTTATAAATAAAATATCTATTTTAGTTTGATCCATTAAAAGTGCTAGAAGCTGTCGATATTACTGAAAACTTGTTGTTTTGCGGTTTATATGGGCATTTAAAACTGTTTTTTCTTCTTCTAGAATTGAGTTCAACACAGGAAATAAATCAGGTTCTGACCAGAGTGTCATACATTCATCTCTTCTGGGGGTTCCGCCCCCCCCCCTCGAAGAACGTCTACCACCACTCGTAAGGCTTAAAAGGTTTACAAATATAAAATACTTAGAGATCGATTCTTATCGAAAGGGTGAGACATTAAAGTTTATATTTGATTAGAGTTCTAGAAAATCTTTACTTAAAATAAAGCATTAATTATGCTGCAATATGATAAAAAAATTTAATGATTACATTTTCTAGTTGGTCAAGACAGTGCTGTGGCTAGCGACGATAAAAAAAAACATTTCTGTAATACCAGAGTCGTCGCAACCTTTGTTCTATTTCTATAAATAGTTATTCCTGTCAGTGAAAAAGCGTAACTTTGTGTATAATTCAATACTTCAGCTTAAAATTAGCTTTTTATTTTTTTACGCCTTTCGGCGTTCCTTTAGGGTCGGCGCCCCACCCGCCCTCCCCTAGCTACACCACTGTGTAATACATCATGTTTGTATTTAGCCTTGATATCACCGATAACCATGAAGAGCATAAGTAGGCCATGGAATAAGCTCAGCTGCGTGCTAGCTAATCAACAGTTGGCTTTTACAGGGAAACACGTTTTCTAGGAAACACATGACGTTATGAGGCACAATTATGAGATACTGGTGAATTTATAATGTATTCTTCCTGCATCTATGGTCTGAGAACAGTTGTGTTTGAATTATTTTTTGTTACACTGCGGGTAGAAAGTCGAATATTATGGTACAAAATACAATTTATACAAGTTTTGTTGACAGAAATAAGTGACCTGATAATTTATAAAACAATACATACATTATATATATATATATATATATATATATATATATATATATATATATATATATATATATATATATATATATATATATATATATATATACGTAGCATATTTAAATATAACTGTAATTGTAAATAATGTAAAACTGACCAGCCGGCATACAAATTTGGTATAGAACATTGATAAATTTAGCTCAGTGCTTTGTGTTTCTGCTACGTCGTGCGCCACAGGCGTCGTGACTCACCCACACTACTGCTCACTACACTGAGCATGGCGTTATTTGCATGACCTTGATGAATACAATTTTGTATTAATCAAGTTCATGCAATTAACGTTATACAGTATTTGAAAAGTTTTACCGATCTGTAGATATAACAACTACACACAAAAAAACAACGTTTTAATAACAAAGTTTTATGTAATAATGCAATGAAAATGAGAAAAAAACTTTTCGTTAAATATATACTGATACATTAATATTTAAATAACTAGTATTTGTGATGGATAGACCAGTTTTACCATACAATAGACCAGCCTCTCTCAACAGACCAGCCTCTCTCAACAGACCAGCCTCTCTCATCAGACCAGCCTCTCTCAACAGACCAGCCTCTCTCAACAGACTAGTAGTACCATACAAGAGACCAGTCTCTATCAACAAAATAAGTTTTTATTAAACACTTATTTTTTTTCCGAAGTTGTTGATAGAACTAACAGCCCCAGTAAAGTCTAACCAGAACATATATTTCAGACAAAAAAATAATTTCCAAGCAACGTGCATATGGTCACAGTAATACGATTATTGAATGTTATAATTTACATTACGAAGCATGCTTAGTTAGAGTATAATAGAATAAACCTATTCATAATGGGATATGCTCAGTTTATTTCTATTTTTAAATAATTTAAGATCTGAAGCCTTTTTAATACTTTTACCATATTTGGCACATGAAAGTAAGCATTAAACAGCAAAAAAAAAAAAGAGTTGAAAACATGTTGGTTGTCATAGAAACCCGAAAAAAAAAACTCCGCCATTATGAATTTTTCGGTGCCTTTAAAAACGCTAAGGATTTTTTTAAATGGACTTATAGCAATCAAATTTAAACGGCTTATATTTCAGCATATATTAAAACTTTTGTCACAACAACTTTTTGAAAGAGTTACTGGTCAGAATTCTACAAGGTTTAAAACATTGTACTATGGTGGCATTGTTTCATAAATAAAAAAAAGTATTAGGCTTGTTAATGCAAAAAACTATAAACTGAGAAAACAGCAAAATAACGAAAATTAGGTGACGAAAATACCATATATGTGTAATTTGTAAAGCCAATTTGTAAGATGTGGGTGTTTTCGAGACGATGGAAAACACGACTATCAAATACCTGAGATTTCCAGCTTTTTTAATGATGCCAATTACAATATGATGACGGTTAAAATTGGAAAAAAAATATTTAAAAAAAAAATTAATAGGGTCATAAAAACAGTATTTTAAACCCATAACATTTTTTTTGTCAATAAAGTTATTATTTTCTTAATAGAAAAATGGACAAAGTATCCAAAAGTGTAAAAAACCCATTATGACGAAAAACCAGGTTTATTGTTATTTTTTTAATGAGCATATCCCCTATAAATGCAGTTCATTGTTCCACATGTCTATCAAGTGCCGAAGTATCATACAGTGTACATCTCTTATAACATTAATTTATGTCAATTTGTGGCACGGTGATCAAGAATAATTTTAAAATATTTAATTATCTAAATTAAAAATCTACACATTTGTATAAAACATGTTATTACATGGCATACAGTTTGTTTATTGTAAACACTATGCTTAAAAAAAGTGGTCTTATAAAATCTAGTTAGATACATTATACATTTGTTTAAAACATAAAGGCAAATAGTCTCAAAATGACCCGAAGTTTGTAATTATAAGAGGCCAGTTATACATAGTAACGAATATTGTAGTAGTTGAATAAGCAGCCAACTTAAACATCATCGTCCATAAAATGGTTTTAGTCGCACCACTCAATAGCTTGCTAGATGAGGAAGACCTGTATTAATAAAAAGTAATTTTATTAAAAAGTTCTTATTCCATTTATATAAAAATGTTTGCTAATAGCTTGTAGTGTACCGATAGTATAGTTACAGGCAGTGGCGTAGCGAGGGGCAGGGGGCGGGGGTGCGGACCGCACCGGGTGACACCATTTAGGGGGGTGACACCAAGGCAAAAAATAGCAAAATATATTTAGAAAAATTATAATTCCACTTAATTAAGTGATTAATTCGAGTGTTAAATAGTCTTTTAAGAGGTGCAAAGCGAAAGTTTGAGGGGGGGGGGGGGGGGGGGGAGGGGGGTGCAAATCGAAAGTTTGATGGGAGGGGGGTGCAAATCGAAATTATGAGGGGGAGGTGGGGGGCGCAAATCGAAAATTGAAAGTTTGTCCCTGGAAGGGTTGCTACGCCTCAGGGGGGGTGACACCATTAAGTGCCGCACCGAAATTGAAAGTTTGTCCCTGGAAGGGTTGCTACGCCTCAGGGGGGGTGACACCATTAAGTGCCGCACCGGGTGACACCTAACCTCGCTACGCCACTGGTTACAGGGAATGCAAATAGCTTGTAGTGTACCGATAGTATAGTTACACGGAATGCAAATAGCCTGTAGTGTACCGATAATATAGTTACAGGGAATGCAAATAGCTTGTAATTTACCGATAGTATAGTTACAGGGAATGCAAATAGTTTGTAGTGTACCGATAGTATAGTTACAGGGAATGCAAATAGTTTGTAGTGTACCGATAGTATAGTTACAGGGAATGCAAATAGCTTGTAGTGTACCGATAGTATAGTTACAGGGAATGCAAATAGCTTGTAGTGTACCGATAGTATAGTTATAGGGAATGCAAATAGCTTGTAGTGTACCGATACTATAGTTACAGGGAATGCTAATAGCTTGTAGTTTACCGTATATATATATATATATATATATATATATATATATATATATATATATATATATATATATATATATATATATATATATATATATATATATATATATATATATATATATATATATACATATATACTTTATTGTAACATAATTATAATTGATACTAACAATATGAAAGGTTAATTTATTTTCTAGCATTTTTTAAACTATTCCATTTAGAATGGTCAATAAAAAAAGATTTGAACTCTTGCCTTTATTTTAAAGCTGACTGAACACGTTTGACCGCTTGTTCGTATTTTTGTACTTCTTGCATGTACGCCCTCCTTTCTTTCATCAGTGCGATAGAAGTTGCACTAGAGGCAAAGCCAGCCGCCGCCAACCCAGCGGGACCCACCACAATCGTGCTAAGAGCAGCGACAGTTGACAATGCCATTCCGCCTAAAAACTTCAACCACATTTTTTTACAGTTTGGTGGGTTTTTGATGGTGTTGATATCCTCAAGCAGCTGCAAGAGTTGAGGCAAAACATCGGTTTGTTTTGTAGTAGTAGATATATCATGTATTCTTTTCTTGATCGCCAGAACATTATTCCTTAAATCCTGAAACAAATTTGTGTGTTTGTCCTTCATATCAATTTCCTTCAGCAAATCGTCAACTCTCTGCTGAAGTTTGTTGAAATCAGCTTGTGATTTATTTCGCACATTTCTAATAGCTTCGTCAACTTCACCCACAAGTAAACTGATCTTCTGCTGTATTTCTCTCTGCAGCTGAGGCAGTTCCTCCTCCATAAGTAGTTTCTCTCTTTCAACTGCGGCTTTTTGGAAACTTTCACGGACATACCGCTGAGGAAGATGACAGGCCATTTGCAAAAAATTGTCAACAATTTCCTTTTGTTTACGTTTGTTTTCTTCAGTTTCTGGGAGGAGTTTGTTATAAAAGAGCACAATTCTGTAATGGCATTCCTGGAACAATTCAACCAGCTCTTTCGGCTCCGTTTGACTCCTGCACCAAACATCAAACGACATTCCAGTTTGCTCATAATCAAACATAACGCCATGCGTCATGACGATTATACAATTTTTAATCAAATCTTTTCCAAAAGATTCCCTGATTATCGAAATCGCCTTTTTCTTCTCAGCCGTGAATCTTTCTCCAAATTTGAGCACGATCACAATGGCGTTAAATCCTTCTTCGCAAAGTCCCATTGCACTGTAAATATTGGTCAAAGTCGTCCTCTGAGTGTCATCCGTGTCCATGATACCAGGTGTGTCGACAACATTGATCAGCCCGTGTTCCCACTCCCTACACTCTAAAGTCGACATCTTTGTCTCTGAGACTGATGCATTTGAAGATTTGAATGCGTTGCGACCCATAATTGAATTTCCTGTTGAACTTTTGCCAAAACCCGTCATTCCAATCAGAACGATGTTCAACGGGTTGATTTCCGAAGGTGCTACTGTAGATGCCATGTTTACCTACAAACGATAACAACATATATATATATATATATATATATATATATATATATATATATATATATATATATATATATATATATATATATATATATATATATATATATATATGTATATATATATATATGTATATACATACATATGTTTATATATATTTTGGCCGGCCAATGTACGAAATACGCTCTAAGTGCTAAGCTCTTCCGGCTCTGACCAAGAGAGCCGGACAATGCACTTCGGGCTTTGACCGTCACATATATAAATATAATATTATATATATACATATATATATATATATATATATATATATATATATATATATATATATATATATATATATATATATATATATATTTATGTACGTATGGGTCTATATTTATGTATATATATATATATATGTATATACATAAATATGTTTATATATATATATATATATATATATATATATATATATATATATATATATATATATATATATATATATATATATATATGTATATATATAATATTATATTTATATATGTGACGGTCAAAGCCCGAAGTGCATTGTCCGGCTCTCTTGGTCAGAGCCGGAAGAGCTTAGCACTTAGAGCGTATTTCGTACATTGGCCGGCCAATGCGCGCACTGGCCGTGACGTAATGGCCAAAGTCTTAAGTGCTTAAACTTGACATCGTATTTCGTACATTGGCCGGCCAATGCGCGCACTGGCCGGGATGTCTTGACCAATGTCTTTTCTAGACTATACAATATTGTATAGAAACCTTACCTTAAATCACATAAAGAAAACTGAGTCCTACTGAGCATGTAAACGAATCTAACTCTTCTCTTAATAATTGAGCTATAAATAGATTAGAAAATGTGGGTCACGGCCAGTTGTATTTTATCGCTGAAAACAACGCATACCTACGCATTGCTTGTGCTGTGTACATGATAAAGGCTAAAGTCTAAAATGTTCTAAAATGTATTTTACTTTTGTCAAGAAGAAAACAACCAGTGTCCGTATACATATAATATATTATGTGTAGACCAGTATAGCTTTTTATAATCTTCTCAGAGAACACACACACATACACACATATCACAATCACAATCACAATCACAATCACAATCACAATAACAATCACAATCATAATCATAATCATAATCATAATCATAATCATAATCATAATCATAATCATAATCATAATCATAATCATAATCATAATCATAATCATAATCATAATCATAATCATAATCATAATCATAATCATAATCATAATCATAATCATAATCATAATCATAATCATAATCATAATCATAATCATAATCATAATCATAATCATAATCATAATCATAATCATAATCATAATCATAATCATAATCATAATCATAATCATAATCATAATCATAATCATAATCATAATCATAATCATAATCATAATCATAATCATAATCATAATCATAATCATAATCATAATCATAATCATAATCATAATCATAATCATAATCATAATCATAATCATAATCATAATCATAATCATAATCATAATCATAATCATAATCATAATCATAATCATAATCATAATCATAATCATAATCATAATCATAATCATAATCATAATCATAATCATAATCATAATCATAATCATAATCATAATCATAATCATAATCATAATCATAATCATAATCATAATCATAATCATAATCATAATCATAATCATAATCATAATCATAATCATAATCATAATCATAATCATAATCATAATCATAATCATAATCATAATCATAATCATAATCATAATCATAATCATAATCATAATCATAATCATAATCATAATCATAATCATAATCATAATCATAATCATAATCATAATCATAATCATAATCATAATCATAATCATAATCATAATCATAATCATAATCATAATCATAATCATAATCATAATCATAATCATAATCATAATCATAATCATAATCATAATCATAATCATAATCATAATCATAATCATAATCATAATCATAATCATAATCATAATCATAATCATAATCATAATCATAATCATAATCATAATCATAATCATAATCATAATCATAATCATAATCATAATCATAATCATAATCATAATCATAATCATAATCATAATCATAATCATAATCATAATCATAATCATAATCATAATCATAATCATAATCATAATCATAATCATAATCATAATCATAATCATAATCATAATCATAATCATAATCATAATCATAATCATAATCATAATCATAATCATAATCATAATCATAATCATAATCATAATCATAATCATAATCATAATCATAATCATAATCATAATCATAATCATAATCATAATCATAATCATAATCATAATCATAATCATAATCATAATCATAATCATAATCATAATCATAATCATAATCATAATCATAATCATAATCATAATCATAATCATAATCATAATCATAATCATAATCATAATCATAATCATAATCATAATCATAATCATAATCATAATCATAATCATAATCATAATCATAATCATAATCATAATCATAATCATAATCATAATCATAATCATAATCATAATCATAATCATAATCATAATCATAATCATAATCATAATCATAATCATAATCATAATCATAATCATAATCATAATCATAATCATAATCATAATCATAATCATAATCATAATCATAATCATAATCATAATCATAATCATAATCATAATCATAATCATAATCATAATCATAATCATAATCATAATCATAATCATAATCATAATCATAATCATAATTAGCAACATGCTAAAATAAAAAATAAATAAAAGCAGAGAATGCGGTTAAATATTTCTTTTATAAAAGTAATGCAGAGTTGTAGTAACTGTGTGTGTATGTGCGTGTGAGTGTGTCTGCTTTTCTTTCTCCGTTTGTGTGTGTTTATGCGAGTGTTTGTGTGTGTCTCGTATGTCTGCGTGTTCGTTAATAATGTGTTTCAGTGTATATGCTGTGTATATAATTTATGCCTGAGTGTGTGTCTCATTCTTTCAGATTAAGCATATTGTAATTTCCATCCTTGTAACTACTATAGGCCTAGCATCGCACATTTTAAAAAGTCGGTAATTCTTAACAATTACGAAAAGGTTAAAAAAAAACCCAGATCTTTACGAGAAAACGTGTTTTCCAGGAAACCGTGACGTCACGATAAGTGCGCGCTTTTATGCTAGTAATTTTATTCAACTAGATAAGTGGTAAACTCGGTTTACTAAACTGTATGATACAACTACTGCGCATAACTGCAAGTATTACTAATAATAGTACAAACGATAAAACCTAACAGCGTATTGATATAAGAGGTTTGTTTTACAAGACTTTTATATTTCCTACACATTTAAATGTTAGCTTAAATGAGGTGTTATACACATGGATATACATACACACACGCAAACGCACACACACATACACATATATAGCCATAGCCATAGCCATAGCCATAGCCATAGCCATAGCCATAGCCATAGCCATAGCCATAGCCATAGCCATAGCCATAGCCATAGCCATAGCCATAGCCATAGCCATAGCCATAGCCATAGCCACAGCCACAGCCACAGCCACAGCCGTAGCCGTAGCCGTAACCGTAGCCGTAGCCGTAGCCGTAGCCGTAGCCACAGCCGTAGCCGTAGCCGTAGCCGTAGCCGTAGCCGTAGCCGTAGCCGTAGCCGTAGCCACAGCCACAGCCACAGCCGTAGCCACAGCCACAGCCGTAGTCGTAGCCGTAGCTGTAGCCATAACCATTGCCACTGCCATAGGCAAAGGAACAGGCACATACACAAACACATACACACACGTATAGACACACCGACAATTATATAAATATAAAAGTATAAATGTAATTTTTTTAAAAACTTACCAAAGACACAAATTACTCAGCTATAGTGCTTAGTGTTAACTCAAAAATCTTACCAAGGACAGACTTTACTCAGCTATAGTGCCTAGTGTTAACTAAAAAAACTTACCAAAGACAGACTTTACTCAGCTATAGTGCCTAGTGTTAACTAAAAAATCTTACCAAGGACAGACTTTACTCAGCTATAGTGCCTAGTGTTAACTCAAAAAACTTACCAAAGACAGACTTTACTCAGCTATAGTACCTAGTGTTAACTCAAAAACCTTACCAAAGACAGACTTTACTCAGCTATAGTGCCTAGTGTTAACTAAAAAAACTTACCAAAGACAGACTTTACTCAGCTATAGTGCCTAGTGTTAACTCAAAAAACTTACCAAGAACAGACTTTACTCAGCTATAGTGCCTAGTGTTAACTCAAAAAACTTACCAAAGACAGACTTTACTCAGCTATAGTGCCTAGTGTTAACTCAAAAAACTTACCAAAGACAGACTTTACTCAGCTATAGTGCCTAGTGTTAACTCAAAAAACTTACCAAAGACAGACTTTACTCAGCTATAGTGCCTAGTGTTAACTCTAAAAACTTACCAAAGACGGACGTTACTCAGCTATAGTGCCTAGTGTTAACTGTAAACTATGCATCATGTGATAGTTCCAGTTAAGAACAAGCCTCCCGGACTCGCCAGGCCTTATGTGCTAACCAACGTGAATGCGCTTGGCTCAGTGGCGTGGGCAGGGGGTGGGGGGGGGATCAGAGGGGGTGGGGGTTATAACCTCACCATGGACACCTTTGTAAAAAAAAATGTCATAAAACCACTGTAACTTAATTAAATCTATTTCTAAATCAGTGTATATGTATACTTATATATGTATGTTAAGAACAGCCATCTAAAAACTGACGCTATTATGGTTATCTCCCCCCCACCCCTCCGTTCACACTTAAGTATACGCTGGGTTAGATAATAGACCTAAAGTGACCAGGCAGGGGTGAATCAAGTTGAACCCCACCCCCCACCCCACCCCACTCCTGTTAAGCTCATATCTGGGAAAATTCGGTAAAGCAGTTAAAATATAAATAAAAATGTACATATATGTATATATATACCCCCCCCCCCCCCGAACGAAATAAAATGTATATAGAAATATATACTTTTAACAGTGTCCCCCCGAAGAAAGTCTACCGCCCCCCCCCCCCTCCCGAAAATGTCAAGTGCCCCCCCCCCCCCCCGAGAAAAAAGTCTGGAAGAAACACTGAACATGAACTGTGACGCACATCGAGTATCTTAGTAGCAATAGTAACATGAATCAAGAGGTCACCAAACAATGAACGATATCAGAAGCAATGGATGAAAAACGAGACAGATTTTTTATCAAAAGATCAGCCCAAACTAAATTTAAAAAAAAAAAACAAAAAAAAAAACGATGTCGCACAGCATATACATAAATGTATATTATGTACAAAAGTAATCTCTGAACGCGATAGTAGAAATGATCTAACAATTTAGAATCGATCAAGAAATATCAAGATCTAACACATATACATCAAGGCCACCCATAGAACACTACGTTGTACAAGCACTTTTAGATGATGAACAAATCGCGTTTTCCTAGAAACAAAAATGTAGGTCACATCTATTTTTAGACGGGCTGTACATTGCCAGACTTTCTTTATTGCTGTGAGAAAAACCGTGCAAACGTTTGCAACAGGAAGGTAATTGGAGTCAGTGGCGTGACACCATTTAGGGGGGGGGGGTGACACCAAGGCAAAAATAGCAAAATATATAGAGAATAATGATAATTCCACTTAATCAAGTGATTAATTCGAGTGTTAAAAAGTCTTTTAAGAAGAAAATTTGACAAATCCCGACAAGGGTGGGGGGGGGGGGGGGGGGGGCAAATCGAAAGTTTGAGGGGGGGGGGGGGTGCAAATCGGAAATTGAAAGTTTGTCCCCGGGCGCCTGGAAAGGTCGCTACGCCTCTGGGGGTGACACCATTAAGTGCCGCACCGGGTGACACCAGATCTCGCTTCGCCACTGATTGGAGTTCAACTGCTGTTATCACTTGAGTCCCTCCCCCACCCTCCCCGTACTTTTTGACATTTTACAACGCTTTACGCATATTTTGTGTGCTGTGGATGGTTCGCAAGTTACTCACGCAAAAATATGATTGGTGTCTGGAACAGTCTTCATTTTTATACTTTGTTTGATGCATTCAATAATATTTTCTAACAAAATATATTATTCTTTTATATAAAAAAAAACAACAACAAGAGATGTTGATAACAGTTTCATTACTAAACGGCATCTTTACAAAGGGAAAGTACTTCATTAACGCTTTCAGCAAAATCATCCTTGCCTTGTTATTTCCCCTTATGAAAGCAACAAAATATAGAGGAGCGGTGTATTGCTAAAGTAGTATAGAGTGGGGAGGGCTGGACTATTATGTACGAGCGGTCCGTGGAAGAAATAAAAACGGCGCTCTCTGACATAAATTGCACAGTGTATTTTATTTTTATCTATGTCTGATGAGCCATGCCTACACACTAACGGAACTATTTGCATACACAATATACAATAATAATAATAATAATAATAATAATAATAATAATAGTAATAAAGAAATGAAAGGTTAATTGAATAAACACATTCAAAACAGTCAAGCGCGTAGCGTAGCGAGGGGCGGGGGGGGGGGGGGGGGGGGCTGTGGCGGGGGGTGAGATATGTCCCCGGGCGCCGACCTTAGGGGCGCCGAAATGGGTTGGAAAAATAAATTGAAAGCTTGAGTGGGGGGGGGGGGGGGGTGCAAATCGAAAGTTTGAAGGGGGGTGCAAATCGAAATCTTGAGGGGGTGGGTGCAAATCGAAAGTTTGTCCCCGGGCGCCGGGAAGGGTCGCTACGCCTCTGGTCAAGCGGCCCACTGGGATCTTATCCATGAAGTTCTACTTGGATTTTTCTACGCCCAGTCCACCACGGGGGGGGGGGGGGGGGGGTAGTAGGTAGGTCTGATTTCTTTGACTTTGTGTGACGAGATGTATGTTCAAATACAGCTATATGTATGTTTTCAAATACAACTATATCTACGGTTTCAAATACAGCTATATCTATGTTTTCAATTGCAGCTATATCTATGTTTTCAAATACAACTATATCTACGGTTTCAAATACAGCTATATCTATGTTTTCAATTGCAGCTATATCTATGTTTTCAATGGCAGCTATATCTATGTTTTCAATGGCAGCTATATCTATGTTTTCAAATACAACTATATCTACGGTTTCAAATACAGCTATATCTATGTTTTCAATGGCAGCTATATCTGTTTTCAAATACAACTATATCTACGGTTTCAAATACAGCTATATCTATGTTTTCAATTGCAGCTATATCTATGTTTTCAATGGCAGCTAAGTAGTATATTAGGTCACTTTTGATTATTATTTTTGGCGGAGCAGGATGTGGGGAGGAGCAATGACATATTGTAAAATAATCGGGAGCAGGATGCGCAGAGGGCGCAAAGACATATAGTAAAATACTACGCCAACTGGGGTTGGCGGAGCAGGAGCGTGGGTCACCTTTTGGTGACCTTGTGACGTAATCATTGACCTTGTGACGTAATCAGTGACCTTGTGACGTAATCATTGACCTAGTTACGTAATATTAATGCGTTTTTTAATGAGTTTTAATGAGTTTTTAAATTTTTAATTAATTTTTATTATCGAGTTACGTAATTTAATTACTTTGATTGTATTTTTATTTTGTTTAATTTGTTTGTTTACTTGTTGTTTAATTTAATTACTTTGTTTATATTGTGTAATTTTTATTAACGAGTTACGTAATTTGATTATTTGTTTACTTTTTAATTATTTTTATTTTGTTTATTTTTAATTTTATTTTATTTTATAATTAGTTAAATTATTATTAACTAGTTACGTAATTTGATTTTAATTACTTTTGTTTATTTATTTATTTGATATATTTCTTTTCTTTGATGTTTAATTTGTTGGTTTGTTTATTTGATTGTATGTATGTTTAATAGTAAACGGATAGGGGTGTTGGTGGATGAGAGGGGGAGTAATGATGGGGTTTGAGGGTAGGGGTGCGCTAGCGTGTACTTTGTGAATAACATCCATTAACCAGACATGTAACAGATGTTACGTATTGATCGCAGCTACAGGCCCATCACAGCATGATGTCCCACCTAATTAAATTTTGTTATGCATCATTGATTTTCCCCCGCTTGGTTTGAAAGGTCATGGTAATTAACGACGTACATTAAGTGGCTTCCCGCGAAGTACGTAGGTCATTATGCAACAGCTGTGTAATATCGATCGCATCCACTAACCATCACACCTAATTAAATTGGTCACGCATCGTAAGTGTAGCGACATCGGTAACTATTCGCTTATAGCGAGGTCAGCGAAAACCGTTCGATTTGTCAGCTCCGTGAAGCCCTTAGGTAACAGCTGGTGCTGTAATTAGTCACGGCTCTCGGCTTTTTTCATTAGATTACAGCTGTCCATGAACTATGTTCACATATCGTACGCCCGGTCATTCTTTGATCAAATTAAAAATTTTTGTTTCCACATGTCCTACGAACCGTCCCTTGCTATGTATGAAAGATTAATGGTTGTAACTATTCGCTTATAGCGAGGGTCAACGAAAACAAAATATATTTAAGGGTCGGAATTTTCTTTCAACCACCGTTAAATCAGGTTTTGAGACGAAACGAAGTCTCGGTAGGTTCATGCTTTTTAATGGGCGACAGGGGCGACTTAGTGCGTTGGTACGTAAGGTATGCGGGGGGTAGACATGTTTTTTTTTTACAAGTCTGGAAAAGTAATTAAGTTTTTTATGACCGTTCCGATTTTCTTTTGATCTGACCACCATTTGACCACCCTGAGCCAGATAAATTTAACAAATGTTCAATACATAGTCGCTTATAGTAACATGGGTGAGGGGTGTAAGCAGGCGGGTGACGGTGTGAACAGGTGGGTGAAGGGGGAAATATTAACAAATGTTCAATACATACTCGCTTATAGTAACATGGGTGAGGGGTGTAAGCAGACGGGTGACGGTGTGAACAGGTGGGTGAAGGGTGAAAGGTGGGTGAAGGTGGAGAAGGTGGGTGAAGGGGGGAACACGAGTAGGAGTAAAGGATATATAGTAAAAGACTCTACCACCTGAGTGAGGTGGGTGAGGAGGCGGATTTTAATTTTAATTTTTTATTTTATTTTTTCAGCATCTGTTAACTTTAAGGTTCTATAACTCTATATATTTAAATACATTTTTTTTATTCAAACGAGTTTACTTTTCCTAATGTAAGTACAGGTAAAGAGGGATTTCCTATAGATCTGTAATGAAGTAGGCCTTGTTGACTATGACTGGTTGTCCAGGTGTTGACATGATACACTTTTTTGAGATACACGTACACACACACACACACACACACACATACGCGCGCGCGCGCGAAATTCATACTAGGTCGATAAAGGCGGAGAGAACTTATAGGTATACATTATCATGGTGACAACAAAAGCGATCCTTATTTTATTTATATGAAAGCGTGTTTTCCAAAAAGTGTCACCATGCCGTTGTCATTTTCGCAGAGGGGTTTATTTTAAGTGCACCTCGTGCACGCTTGTTTACATTTTAAAACTCGTGTCGCGTGTCTTCCCTAATAGAGAAACGAGAGGAAAGACAACTGTTCTAAAATTAGAACAGCCTTGTTTACAGCCACGAGTATCGTCCCTTGTGAAAAAATTCGCGTCAGAATCCTTAACTAAACAGTCAATTTCTTTAACAAGTTAAAAAATAATTTAGGAAGACAAGGGTTAACAACATTAGACGCCACCGTTTTTGTTTCCTGTGACGACAAGGCACAATACACTTTTTTATTTTATGTCTCAAGTAGAGGGGTGGGATATTTTTTCTTTGTAAGCGTGTTGTAAACAATGGGTAGAGGAAGCGATTACTAGGTAAGAGGGGAGAGAACGTAACGTACATCGCGATATTTGAAAACATGGCGATGTTTAACCTCAACCAAAAAAGGCAATGAACCTAGAAGGAAGACGAATATATATCTAAGTCTTGCAGCAGATTACCTTCCCATGTTCGCTTTAGTATTACAGTTTTCATCAAACTTCTTTTTTGACTTGAACTTCGTTAATTTTTAAGAAAGTTTACTTATACATAATACACTACGTCTAATGACAAGTTTTTATTTTTACCACTCAATGTATTTTCTTTTTCTATACCTTACATTGTCATCTTAATTTTTGATCACCTTAGTAAAAATTTGCTTAAGATTATAAACTTCAAGTTTTAAAAAACAACAACGTCGTGTCAAATGACACACCGTTTAAAATGTCTACATTTAAAGTTCACCAAAATAATGACGTAAAAACTAAATATCATATGACATTAGCATACATATCATTCAATCTAATCACTCTAAAGTACAAATCAATAATTTTTATTGATTAAGGGGCTGGGTGAGTTATTTTTTATTCGGGTGCCCAGGGAAGGTTTGGAGTTGGCTAGGGGTACCGTTCATACTAGAGTCGGTGACGTTTTCACCGAGGCAGGGTTCGAAGCTAGACCATACATGTTTTGGAATTGTTAGGGGTCGAGTCTATAATAGGGTCGGGGGAGTTTTGTTAACACAGAGGGATGTTTCGAAGTTGATACATCCATGTTTTAGAATTGATAGGTAGAGAGTCCATACTAGGGTCGGTGAAGTTTTCACCAAGGCAGGTTACATAGTTGGGACATGCATGTTTAGGAATTGTTGGCAGTCGCGTTCATACTAGGGTCGGTGAAGTTTTCACCGAGGCAGGTTACAAAGTTGGGACATGCATGTTTAGGAATTGTTGGAAGTCGCGTTCATACTAGGGTCGGGGAGTTTTGCTAACACTGAGGCAGGTTGTAAAGTTGGTACATGCATCCTTGGAATTGTTAGGGGCCGTGTTCATACTAGGGTCGGTGAAGGTTGGTTTTGAACTCGGAACATGTATGTTTTGGAATCGGTAGGGCTAGAGTTCATACTAGTGTCGGTGAAGGTTGGTTTTGAACTCGGAACATGCATGTTTTGGAATCGGTAGGTGTAGAGTCCATACTAGGGTCAGGGGAGTTTTTGTTAACACCGAGGTAGGTTGCAAAGTTGGTACATGCATGTTTAGGAATTGTTGGTAGCCGAGTTCATACTAGTGTCGGTGAAGGTTGGTTTTGAACTCGGAACATGCATGTTTTGAAATCGGTAGGTGTAGAGTCCATACTAGGGTCAGGGGAGTTCGTACATGCATCATTGGAATTGTTAGGGAGAGTTAAACTAAGGTCGGTGAAGTTTTCACCGAGGCAGGTTACAAAGTTGGTACATGGATGTTTAGGAATTGTTGGCAGACGAGTTCATACTAGGGTCGGGGAATTTTTTTAGCACTGAGGCAGGTTGGAAAGTTGGTACATGCATGATTGGGAATTGTTGGTAGCCGAGTTCATACTAGTCTCGGTGAAGGTTGGTTTTGAACTCGGAACATGCATGTTTTGGAATTGTTGGTAGCCGAGTTCATACTAGTGTCGGTGAAGGTTGGTTTTGAACTCGGAACATGCATGTTTTGGACTCGGTAGGTATAGACTCCATACTAGGGTCGGTGAAGTTTTCACCGAGGGTGGTTTCAAAGTTAGTACAGGCATGTTTTGGAAGTGTTAGGGACCGAGTCTATACTATGGTGGGATGGTTTTTGTTTTCACCGAGGCCGGTTTCAAAGTTGTTACAGGAATGTTTTGGAATCGATTGGTGTAGAGTTTAAACTAGCGTCGGGGGGAGTTTGGGTTTCACCGAGGTGTGTTTCAAAGTTGGTACAGGGATGTTTTGGAAGTGTTAGAGGCCGAGTCTATACTAGAGTGGGAAGGATTTTGTTTTCACCGAGGCAGGTTTCAAACGAGGACCATCCCTGTTTCGGAGTTGGTCGGGGTAGAGTTTACACTAGAGTGGGACGGTCTTTTTGTTTTCAACAAGACAGGTTTCAAAATTGGTACATGGATGTTTGGTACAGGACTGTTTTGGAATCGGTGAGGCAAAGTTAAACTAGGGTCAGGGGAGTTTTCAACGAGGCTGGTTTCGAAATTGGGGCATGGATGTTTCGGAGTTGGATGGGAACGTTGTCACTTGTGACAGTAAACGAAGGGGGATAAATGTTTGTCTGTTACTTTGTCTGTCCAAGGGAATAGTGTGGGTAGTGGTATGGTGTGTTTATCAAGCGGGTGTTTAGGGATAGGGCGAGGGCGGCGGACAAAGTTGTCGATGTAGGTAGGGTGCAAGAGATATTCAACGAGGAGTGGCGTCTACAAGTTACATAGCCCAGTCTGTTCGAGTAGTGTCTAGGGGTTGTGATATTAGTTGAGTGTAGATAAATGTAGGATTGTCATACAGCCTTTGTCTCTTAAATGGAATAGAATGGGTAGTGGTACGGTCTGTGTATCTAGCGGTTGGTATTGAGGTTAGTGTGATGACGCAAGGTTGGATGGGATAAGGGAAAGGGGTTGCGGACAAAGGGAAGGGGAAGGGCGAATAGTGATAAAAATAACTCACCCAGCCCCTTAATCAATAAAAATTATTGATTTGTACTTTAGAGTGATTAGATTGAATGATATGTATGCTAATGTCATATGATATTTAGTTTTTACGTCATTATTTTGGTGAACTTTAAATGTAGACATTTTAAACGGTGTGTCATTTGACACGACGTTGTTGTTTTTTAAAACTTGAAGTTTATAATCTTAAGCAAATTTTTACTAAGGTGATCAAAAATTAAGATGACAATGTAAGGTATAGAAAAAGAAAATACATTGAGTGGTAAAAATAAAAACTTGTCATTGGACGTAGTGTATTATGTATAAGTAAACTTTCTTAAAAATTAACGAAGTTCAAGTCAAAAAAGAAGTTTGATGAAAACTGTAATACTAAAGCGAACATGGGAAGGTAATCTGCTGCAAGACTTAGATATATATTCGTCTTCCTTCTATGTTCATTGCCTTTTTTGGTTGAGGTTAAACATCGCCATGTTTTCAAATATCGCGATGTACGTTACGTTCTCTCCCCTCTTACCTAGTAATCGCTTCCTCTACCCATTGTTTACAACACGCTTACAAAGAAAAAATATCCCACCCCTCTACTTGAGACATAAAATAAAAAAGTGTATTGTGCCTTGTCGTCACAGGAAACAAAAACGGTGGCGTCTAATGTTGTTAACCCTTGTCTTCCTAAATTATTTTTTAACTTGTTAAAGAAATTGACTGTTTAGTTAAGGATTCTGACGCGAATTTTTTCACAAGGGACGATACTCGTGGCTGTAAACAAGGCTGTTCTAATTTTAGAACAGTTGTCTTTCCTCTCGTTTCTCTATTAGGGAAGACACGCGACACGAGTTTTAAAATGTAAACAAGCGTGCACGAGGTGCACTTAAAATAAACCCCGCTGCGAAAATGACAACGGCATGGTGACACTTTTTGGAAAACACGCTTTCATATAAATAAAATAAGGATCGCTTTTGTTGTCACCATGATAATGTATACCTATAAGTTCTCTCCGCCTTTATCGACCTAGTATGAATTTCGCGCGCGCGCGCGCGTATGTGTGTGTGTGTGTGTGTGTGTGTGTGTGTACGTGTATCTCAAAAAAGTGTATCATGTCAACACCTGGACAACCAGTCATAGTCAACAAGGCCTACTTCATTACAGATCTATAGGAAATCCCTCTTTACCTGTACTTACATTAGGAAAAGTAAACTCGTTTGAATAAAAAAATGTATTTAAATATATAGAGTTATAGAACCTTAAAGTTAACAGATGCTGAAAAAATAAAATAAAAAATTAAAATTAAAATCCGCCTCCTCACCCACCTCACTCAGGTGGTAGAGTCTTTTACTATATATCCTTTACTCCTACTCGTGTTCCCCCCTTCACCCACCTTCTCCACCTTCACCCACCTTTCACCCTTCACCCACCTGTTCACACCGTCACCCGTCTGCTTACACCCCTCACCCATGTTACTATAAGCGAGTATGTATTGAACATTTGTTAATATTTCCCCCTTCACCCACCTGTTCACACCGTCACCCGCCTGCTTACACCCCTCACCCATGTTACTATAAGCGACTATGTATTGAACATTTGTTAAATTTATCTGGCTCAGGGTGGTCAAATGGTGGTCAGATCAAAAGAAAATCGGAACGGTCATAAAAAACTTAATTACTTTTCCAGACTTGTAAAAAAAAAACATGTCTACCCCCCGCATACCTTACGTACCAACGCACTAAGTCGCCCCTGTCGCCCATTAAAAAGCATGAACCTACCGAGACTTCGTTTCGTCTCAAAACCTGATTTAACGGTGGTTGAAAGAAAATTCCGACCCTTAAATATATTTTGTTTTCGTTGACCCTCGCTATAAGCGAATAGTTACAACCATTAATCTTTCATACATAGCAAGGGACGGTTCGTAGGACATGTGGAAACAAAAATTTTTAATTTGATCAAAGAATGACCGGGCGTACGATATGTGAACATAGTTCATGGACAGCTGTAATCTAATGAAAAAAGCCGAGAGCCGTGACTAATTACAGCACCAGCTGTTACCTAAGGGCTTCACGGAGCTGACAAATCGAACGGTTTTCGCTGACCTCGCTATAAGCGAATAGTTACCGATGTCGCTACACTTACGATGCGTGACCAATTTAATTAGGTGTGATGGTTAGTGGATGCGATCGATATTACACAGCTGTTGCATAATGACCTACGTACTTCGCGGGAAGCCACTTAATGTACGTCGTTAATTACCATGACCTTTCAAACCAAGCGGGGGAAAATCAATGATGCATAACAAAATTTAATTAGGTGGGACATCATGCTGTGATGGGCCTGTAGCTGCGATCAATACGTAACATCTGTTACATGTCTGGTTAATGGATGTTATTCACAAAGTACACGCTAGCGCACCCCTACCCTCAAACCCCATCATTACTCCCCCTCTCATCCACCAACACCCCTATCCGTTTACTATTAAACATACATACAATCAAATAAACAAACCAACAAATTAAACATCAAAGAAAAGAAATATATCAAATAAATAAATAAACAAAAGTAATTAAAATCAAATTACGTAACTAGTTAATAATAATTTAACTAATTATAAAATAAAATAAAATTAAAAATAAACAAAATAAAAATAATTAAAAAGTAAACAAATAATCAAATTACGTAACTCGTTAATAAAAATTACACAATATAAACAAAGTAATTAAATTAAACAACAAGTAAACAAACAAATTAAACAAAATAAAAATACAATCAAAGTAATTAAATTACGTAACTCGATAATAAAAATTAATTAAAAATTTAAAAACTCATTAAAACTCATTAAAAAACGCATTAATATTACGTAACTAGGTCAATGATTACGTCACAAGGTCACTGATTACGTCACAAGGTCAATGATTACGTCACAAGGTCACCAAAAGGTGACCCACGCTCCTGCTCCGCCAACCCCAGTTGGCGTAGTATTTTACTATATGTCTTTGCGCCCTCTGCGCATCCTGCTCACCCACCCTCCACATCCCGATGCGCCAGGCTGGGAGTATTTTGCTATATCTCTTTGCGCCCTCCCCACATCCTGCTCCCGAGTATTTTACTATATGTCATTGCTCCTCCCCACATCCTGCTCCGCCAAAAATAATAATCAAAAGTGACCTAATATACTACTCAGCTATATCTATGTTTTCAATGGCAGCTATATCTATGTTTTCAAATACAACTATATCTACTGTTTCAAATACAGCTATATCTATGTTTTCAATGGCAGCTATATCTATGTTTTCAATGGCAGCTATATCTATGTTTTCAATGACAGCTATATCTATGTTTTCAAATACAACTATATCTATGTTTTCAAATACAGCTATATCTATGTTTTCAATGACAGCTTTATCATTTTTCAATGACAGCTGTATACATTTTCAATGACAGCTATATCAATGTTTTCAATGAGAGCTATATCCATGTTTTCAATGACAGCTATATCATTTTTCAATGACAGCTGTATACATTTTCAATGACAGCTATATCACTGTTTTCAATGACAGCTATATCAATGTTTTCAATGAGAGCTATATCCATGTTTTCAATGACAGCTATATCATTTTTCAATGACAGCTGTATACTTTTTCAATGACAGCTATATCCATGTTTTCAATGACAGCTATATATATATATGTTTTCAATGACAGCTATATCCATGTTTTCAACGACAGCTATATATATCCATGGTTTCAATGACAGCCATATATTTCCATGTTTTCAATGAGAGCTATATATATCCATGTTTTCAATGACAGCTATATATATCCATGTTTACAATGAGAGCTATATCCATGTTTTCAACGACAGCTATATATATCCATGTTTTCAATGACAGCCATATGTTTCCATGTTTTCAATGAGAGCTATATATATCCATGTTTTCAATGACAGCTATATATATCCATGTTTACAATGAGAGCTATATCTATCACTTCAACAACCGCCACATCGATGTGTTCACATTCTAAGCATTGATTGCTTATGAGATCTCTGACTTATTAACAATCAAAGAAAGCAAAGATTCTGTATTTTCTTATTTTCTCATTAAAAGCTTACTATTATAAAAGTTTGAAAATATTTGTTTTATTTATTCTTTGCGATCTTCTCCTGTTCTTATTCGTATGGGGATAATCAAAAAGTAACAGCCAGGAGCCGGCATGGTCGGGAAAAGCGCACGGATGCTAAAAATACTTCCGAGTTCGAACCCCCGGGCAGATTTTATATTTTATTTTATTTTTTTCACACCCCCCCCCCCCCCGCCCCGGGCAGATGAGGCTTGATAGCTGGGTACATCAGTCCATCTAAGAGAGATAATTCCAAAAAACAAACAACTTCTGCCTTGGAGTTTGTTCTTGAATGGAGAAAGGCTAATCAAGTAAATCCGAAAAAGAAAACGAATAAGGAATTTGCGTCAAAGGCGCATAACTTGTTGACACGTAATACATTACAAATAAGAACGAAGAAGAACACTCAGCCCTTTATACATTAGTGATGCTAATACATGTGTTAAAAAAGTTACTCTTCATTTGAACTTATAGAGTTCTTCTTATTCTATGAACTCGGCTTTAGTACGACTGATGTGGTCAGTTCTATGTCCAGACGACTTTATTTCCCCAAATGTAGTCAGGTAATTATCAGAACTGTATGGAGTCATGAACATTCTTCGGACTGGAGCCTGGGATCCGAACTCGTTCCTTCAGTGATAGAAGTCGTGTGTCCTACCCTTCGTCACAGTATGCTAAATTTCTAAACAAAGGGGCATAATTATGGGTGAGCAAGTGAGCTGGAACTGCCGCATAAACCCCCCTTCACTTGTTGAGGGCAATACGAACCAAGGACGACACGACTAACAGATTACCCTGGATGGTCAACTATGAATATCATTGCCCAATATCACGAGCATCAATTAATTATGTACGAGTCTCAAAGTAGGGTTACACAGTAGGGTGTTATAGTAGGGTGTTATAGTAGGGTGTTATAGTAGGGTGTTATAGTAGGGTGTTATAGTAGGGTGTTATAGTAAGGTGTTATAGTAAGGTGTTAAAGTAGGGTGTTATAGTAGGGTGTTATAGTAGGGTGTTATAGTAAGGTGTTATAGTAGGGTGTTAAAGTAGGGTGTTATAGTAGGGTGTTATAGTAGGGTGTTATAGTAGGGTGTTATAGTAGGGTGTTACTATAGTGTGTTATAGTAGGGTGTTATAGTAGGGTGTTATAGTAGGGTGTTATAGTAGGGTGTTATAGTAGGGTGTTATAGTAGGGTGTTACTATAGGGTGTTATTGTAGGGTGTTATAGTAGGGTGTTATAGTAGGGTGTTATAGTAGGGTGTTATAGTAGGGTGTTACTATAGGGTGTTATTGTAGGGTGTTATAGTAGGGTGTTATAGTAGGGTGTTATAGTAGGGTGTTATAGTAGGGTGTTACTATAGTGTGTTATAGTAGGGTGTTATAGTAGGGTGTTATAGTAGGGTGTTATAGTAGGGTGTTATAGTAGGGTGTTATAGTAGGGTGTTATAGTAGGGTGTTACTATAGGGTGTTATTGTAGGGTGTTATAGTAGGGTGTTATAGTAGGGTGTTATAGTAGGGTGTTATAGTAGGGTGTTATAGTAGGGTGTTATAATAGGGTGTTATAGTAGGGTGTTATAGTAGGGTGTTATAATAGGGTGTTATAGTAGGGTGTTACTATAGGGTGTTACTATAGGGTGTTACTATAGGGTGTTATAGTAGGGTGTTATAGTAGGGTGTTACTATAGGGTGTTACTATAGGGTGTTACTATAGGGTGTTATAGTGGGGTGTTATAGTAGGGTGTTATAGTAGGGTGTTATAGTAGGGTGTTATAGTAGGGTGTTATTGTAGGGTGTTATAGTAGGGTGTTATAGTAGGGTGTTATAGTAGTGTGTTATAGTAGGGTGTTATAGTAGGGTGTTATTGTAGGGTGTTATAGTAGGGTGTTATAGTAGGGTGTTATAGTAGGGTGTTATAGTAGGGTGTTATTGTAGGGTGTTATAGTAGGGTGTTATAGTAGGGTGTTATAGTAGTGTGTTATAGTAGGGTGTTATAGTAGGGTGTTATTGTAGGGTGTTATAGTAGGGTGTTATAGTAGGGTGTTATTGTAGGGTGTTATAGTAGGGTGTTATTGTAGGGTGTTATAGTAGTGTGTTATAGTAGGGTGTTATAGTAGGGTGTTATAGTAGGCGGTTGTAGTAGGGTGTTATAGTAGGGTGTTATAGTAGGGTGTTATAGTAGGGTGTTATAGTAGGGTGTTATAGTAGGCGGTTATTGTAGGGTGTTATAGTAGGGTGTTATAGTAGGGTGTTATTGTAGGGTGTTATAGTAGGGTGTTATAGTAGGGTGTTATAGTAGGGTGTTATTGTAGGGTGTTATTGTAGGGTGTTATAGTAGGCGGTTATAGTAGGGTGTTATAGTAAGGTGTTATAGTAGGGTGTTATAGTAGGGTGTTATAGTAGGGTGTTATTGTATTGTATTATAGTAGGGTGTTATAGTAGGGTGTTATAGTATTGTGTTATAGTAGGGTGTTATAGTAAGGTGTTATAGTAGGGTGTTATAGTAGGGTGTTATAGTAGGGTGTTATAGTAGGTTGTTATAGTAGGGTTTTACAATAGGGTGTTATAGTAAGGTGTTATAGTAGGGTGTTATAGTAGGGTGTTATAGTATTGTGTTATAGTAGGGTGTTATAGTAGGGTGTTATAGTATTGTGTTATAGTAGGGTTTTACTATAGGGTGTTATAGTAAGGTGTTATAGTAGGGTGTTATAGTAAGGTGTTATAGTAGGGTGTTATAGTAAGGTTTTATAGTAGGGTTACACGATATGGTGTTATAGTAGGGTGTTATAATAGGGTGACACAGGGTGACACGATAGGGTGTTACAGTAAGATGACACAGATGGCGCCCCATCCTCTACGATTTTTTTGCAAATGTAATAAGATGTATATTAAAACTTTTCATTGTTTTAAAAGGAAGTCAAAATTATTCGACAACAATTACTTCCTTACTTCCAAAATCTTAAGTCTCTGGCTTAATTGTTTTCTTCTTTTTTTTGAGTCGTGCTAGAAAACAGTTTTACCACCCAAACATAGTGGCATTAATGTGGCACATTTATACGTGAAATTATTAAACATTTTCTACTGAAATATGCTATAGCGTTATAACTGTTTGATAGGTCATGAGACAGGGGTTGATCTATTTTACCAATGCGTATAAAAAAAATCACAACTCCCAAGAGTCAACATAATTAGTTTGGTTATAAAAGCCATGCCCAATCTCACTATTGTAATAACACCGTCGGAATCTGATGGCAGAGTTTGGTGGTGGACATAAAAACTTTTCAACCATGTCTTTAAAGTTTTTATTGGTGTGTTTCTTTCTGGCTATAAAGACGAACAGTGGTATGTAGATATATACACAATAATATTTTCATATGAATGTGTAATACGAAAGATTATGCATACATGTAACAAAACATATTCCTATAACTCTGGTTATTACAAGAATGTATAAATGCTTATATGTGAGTTGTCTTATGTAGGTGTTGTGTAGTGTGGTAGTGATAGTATGTGAGTTTTCATGTGTTGTTTTGGTGGCTGTCGGGTGTGTTGTTAGGTGTGGTGTGGGGTTGTGAGATGTGTTTTTAAATGTTCGTTTACTCCCCACAAAGGAAATTTTAAAACTAGTACACCGCTCAAGAATATAGATCATAAATATATATATATCCGTATACATAATTTCAAATTAATGCGTTGAAAATATAAATACTAGCATCGATGTGTTAGCGACTAGTCTAAACTGTTTAATTTTTCGGAGAATGGTGTTTTTGGGCAAAAAGTGAGAGTAGGCTAGATTCAGAAGTATCGGGAGGTCTATTGTAAAAATATAAACAACAACACAATGCAGGGGAGTGCCTCGGAAGTTTGTGACAGTTCCGATGTGTTGGCCGAAATGTGGCATACAAAGGACAGCAATATTAAAAATTGTAGCTAAATAACCTATCTCAAAAAGTTACGAAATGCATTTATTGTGTGTATGGAGGTATATTTTGCTGTCTATGTAGCAGATGGAGTGGAGTTTAACTGGAAGAGGATGTGGCTCATGCAGAAATTTAATCTAGTCAGACTGTTCATCCTTGTAATTATAACATCAGGAAAGCTCTTATCCAGTTTCAGTAGTTACGTCATCGTGTGACATTCTTTGAAAAGGTATCCCCCACTGAATCCAATATATTAATTGATATTGTATATAGTTCAACTCAACAATACATATCTACTTTTTTATATTTTTCACAGATGCATTTTTATTGAATTGCAATCAAGAAAAACACAATGTATTAATTGTTGCACCTGCAACAAAGAAAGTCACAGCTGAAAGTAATTACAGGTGGATTGAAATACTTCTTCGCCAAATACTTTTGAGTTTGGGCGCGGATGTCACTGATTCTGAAAGAGTTAGTGTTACTTGTCTGTTGTATTTGGACATCTTTACACATCGGTGCCCTGCTATTTGTGATAAGATACAGACTGATTATAACGTTTTGTTCAATACAACTTGCTTACGAGTTCCCAGAAAATACAGTAAAATAAGTGCAAAACGTCTAATGCATGGGTACGGTCGCTCGGCTGAAAGAAATACAATTACAAGTGAATTGACTTTCTCTCATGATTCATTTTGGTATAATTTGAGGGATATACAACCAATATCAATTATATTAGATACAGACATATTTAATGATGCTTATGTTTCTAGAATTCGGTTTTCCTCTCAACATACATTTATTATATCTTACGACTCTCCGTATGGAAGCTTTGCAGATATACAAGGCATAACGTATATATATATATGACGTCTCATAAGCAAGAACCACAAGACGCCCTAATATGTACTGACTGTAGGCAAGACTGGACACCATTTGTAGGTCCCAGGACAAAAACACTTTCATCCTGTTATTTTGTAGTACAAATGAATGACGCAGAGATCAACGTAAGCGACGCTGACCAGACTCGTCAAAATATGGGGGCAAACATGGTTACCATAGAAACAGAAGAAGAGTTCCAGTTTGTACAAGACCTTCTAAAGAAAACACTTGCTGTCTCAGGTCCAGAGACTTGGTGTAGACAACAAAACAACAGTGTGTGTCTGGCCTTGAACATAACTGGACATAGGGGACATTTTAGGTGGGGTCAAGGTCGACCACTGGTCATATCTCCACCATGGTCATCAGGCCTTGAAGAAAGTGGAGATTGTGTCACGTGGGTTTTATCACGTGATGAAACTGGACACAGTGGAGTCTGGCGTCAAGTTGATTGTAATGTGAGAGATCGATATGTCGTCATCTGTGAGGTGGAGATGTTTAGAAAAAATAAAATGGACTTTATAAAGACGGGGCCAGAGTTTGTACAATATAATCAAGACATGTTTTCTGTAGCAGCATACTTGGAGGATGACATATTCTACAGATGGTACGCTGAGAACAGAAATAAATTTATTAAGAGATTTAGCTGTGATGATGAATTGTCCACGTCAATAGCCTACTCTTTTGTCTGCGACAATAAACCTGATTGTCCAAACGGTAGAGATGAAGAGATCTGTACTGTACGGAATAAAGAAACAGATGAAGGTAATACAACACCCTATATTCAAAATCTTAATATCGCCAGCACACCAGATGACGGTATAAACAAAGAAACAAGTATCAAAACTTGGCTGTGTTTTGATTTTACCCGTATTTTACATCTTCTGTGAACACCGCAGGCAGATGTAAGTTTGTTTAAAAATTCGAGCAACGTCACACATTCTGTGCCAGCCAACTGGACAATGTCTTCACTCTGGGCTGATATCCTGGCATGCAGTAAAGGTCATGTGGTGGTTGATACAATAGGATCTAACCAGACTATGACTTGCGATGTGGCACCTAACTGTTTGTACATTAAAACGTGTGAAGGTGACGTGATAGGTTGCCAACATCTGACCCACCTACAGAACTGTACGACATACAAATGTCCATCTGGCTACTCTAAATGTCCACTGTCTTATTGTATCCCAGAGACTTACGTCAATGACGGGACACAGGATTGTCCACAGGGAGAAGATGAAAACAATCTGATGTTGAAGTGTTTCAATACGTCACAGTATATTTTCCTAGAGAACGTTTGTGATGGTTTCAAAGATTGCCCTAGAGGCGATGATGAAGTTAATTGTCACGTTGAATGTCCTAAAGGGGTAACATGTTCTGCGGGGACAGCCTTTGTAACTTATTCATACTCTGATATTACGGACACAGGAAATTACACCAGCATTATAGACAATTCAATCCGTACATTACGGTTTTATACAAGCAACATCGATTCAGTACAATTTCACATTGGTAATGGCTCGCAACTAATTGAATTAGACTGTTATTGGATGAATCTTCAATCACAGAACCTTACTTTCTTAAAGTTTTTGGACGATAACATAATTTTAAATGTAAACTTTGGACACAAAATTTAAATGGTGGACGATATTACTCTGTTGCCCTTTTCTTAGGGTTAAATTTTATCCTGTTTCTCTCCATCATAGTTGGGCAGTGTTTCATCTTTCGATCTCTCTCGGCAAGAAGATATGTTTCTTCTTTCAATAACGTAAACCTGTCTAGACGTACTCAGGACGTACTGGTTGCTAGGCAACTGTCTCTTGTGGCAGTGACCAACATCCTGGCCTGGGTTCCAGTGCAGGTGATGGGGAGTCTGGTACTAGCTGGCGTTGTACTGGACAATGACGTTTACTCTTGGACTGCTGTGTTTGTGTTACCTCTGAACTCGGCCTTGAACCCAGTTGTCTATTCTTTTCCAAAAATGTACAACCTGTTTAAATCAATCAAGAATTCATGTCGTAAATAAAATTGCAAATATTGCATTTTTTTAAAAGTAGTAAACAGGTTTTTCATACATCTATCAATTAATTATTTTTTATAGTTCAAACCTCAGTTCCACAACGATCACAAGACTTTCAAACTAGAATTTACACACAGTGTAGCTACCAATGTATCGCTTCTCCTAATTAGTAACAAAGACTTAAGTCTGTCAGTTTTCAATGGTATTAATAGTATAATATGTACACAGGAAATATATTGAGACATAATTTATTGCTGACAAAACATATTTTACTGACTAAAGAACCAAATGATGTTCAATATTTTCTAAAATTGTAAATTAAAATTTCGAATTATATTGTTATTCTTAACTCAATCACTATCTGCAAACTTCTAATTTTCGCTAGCTTCATTTATGTTATGTTTAATATTATATATATCATACTAGTACATTTTTGACATAATCATTGTATGTTTTTTCTTGTAAAAATGTAGTAGAAGTATTTATTTTATTTTGTAAATATTTATGTTCAGGGGTTTATATCCAGGGAGTTTTTTTAAAGGGAGCCCTACCTTTAGTAAAAACTTTAGTTAATAATTGGAACTTTATATTTTACAAACATAATTGTATGTCAGAGAAAATATTTATTTTGATAAACTAGCATTTTCCAACATTGTAATTTCATCATCATCTTTTCCCGCACTCATCCAAGACACATGGGCAGATGAAGTAGAGTTAATCTGTTTCGTGGACGTAGGCACAAGAGGGGATACACGCCTTTGCGAGTCCGAACTTGATTAATGGACCCATCAGAGCAATATAGACTCAGCTCTCTATCGCTTGGCAACAGGAATATTCAAAACATTACAATTTTTGTTTTATATTTAAGTCTTTTCTCTTACACAATATACCTTTTACCTAATCATTTGCTTTTTATAAATGTCCATATTTTAAAAACAAATTAAATTAAAAGTGTTCATAATTGATGTAAAAAATATAAAATCGTGTGTATTAAAAAGTACTTCTACCACTAAAAAGCTAACATTACACTTAGACATATTCTATAAGCCTACTTAATTTGTACATATTTGTGAATTTGTATATACACAATGGTTATTCATTTCTTCATCTCTTACACGATATACTTTTAACTTAATCACTTGCTTTCTATAAATGTCCATATTTAAAAAAAAAATGTTAAATAAACAATTCACATAATCTTTGTAAAAAAATATAAATTGTGTGTATTAAAAATATTTCTACCACTAAAAGTTTAATATTTACCCCTAGACATAAAATACAATTCACATGTTTGTGAATGTATTCTAACTAAATTATCTTGACATTTTTTTATATACACAATGGTTATTCATTTATTCATAGTGTCTATTGTTATGGTATAACAAAGTTAATCATGTATCAGCCTTATATTCCAGATATTAAGTTCCAGATCTAACGGTCCATATGGTAGATGAAGTAGAGTTCACATGAATCATGCGGCCGCAGGAGCTGGGTGGAGACAAGGACGCTTTACAGTCACAGGTTCGAACTCGAGACCTTCGGGTTAGCAGCAAAGAGCTCTAACATTCGACCACGCCATCATCTAGTTTAATATTTTAGCTTCATATACATAAATGTCCGAATACATATATACATTTTGTGTATTATCGTTCTATAATTATATTACTTGATTCATATTTTAGCTTAATATAGATAGGTACCCATATACATATATACATTTTGTGTTTTATCGTTCTATAATTTTAAATTACTTGCTAAACAATAAAATATCTCTGTGACAGTAATTTTATAAGATAGGGTACGGGATGTTGAGCTTGTAGATGGCCCTAGTTCGTCTGTGAGATTGGTTTTCTTCTCTGATTCTCCAAAATATAGACACTGAGAACGAAGAAGAAGATGAATAACACGCATTTGTTATTGGGCAATGAACTTTTTTTCAGCTAATGGCTTTAAGGCTGCTGTGGCACATTTTTTGTATGTTTTTGTGTACAATTATAGTGTATTGGATAAGGTAGTTTTTCAATGTTTTTATTTAAAATAATGTAATGCATACGTTGAAATTGTTCTATTTAATTTTGAACTAATACACTGTGTTTCATATCAAGATATGTGTGTGTTTGGTTTTATTTGTTGTTAGAGTATTTACTCTCTAAATGCTATTATGAATATTTGTTATTTATAAACAAACATTTCTTTATTAAACCCTTATTTTAAAAAAATATTTTTTTATTTAAAAAAAATTAAATTTAAGTATATTCTTTATCTAATATATTTTATTTTATATTAGTATACATTAAACTATTTTATAACAGTGTCAAATATAATTACAATATGCAATGTTGATATATGAAATATTTTCAATGTTTTACGTTCAGTGTGTTATTTATCATCATTTAAGCCATTATGAGATTTTTTCACGGAATTCAAATAGGCCTATATGGTTTTTAAGCCAAACTTTAAGAAATGTTTTTTTTTTCAGAATTCTGATCAGACCATTATTTTTAAAAAAAATGTAGTCACTACCAAAGCTTTGTATATTTTGTATAACATTCGATATTTTTTACATTACACATAGCTTACTGGTACGTTTTGTTTATCGTCATCACCATTACTAGTTCGTGTACAAGACACATGATGCAGATGACGTAGCCGCTTTTGTTTCCCTAACGTAACTTAGGTACCCATCAGAGCAGACACGTTACACTGATGTGAACCCGGATTTGAACTCGTGACTCTCGGGGTAACTTATGAGATCTTTTACATATTTTAGAGACCAAAACTTTTGTTAGAGAAAACAAATTAGTTTTATTTGCTTATTTTTATTATATTTAAAAGCTTTTTGCTATAATCGTTTTTTAATAATAGTTTCATTACACTATATGTTTGGTGTTGTCATTTAGAATTTTGCTATTTAAAAAAAATATTTAAAAATAAAAACTTTTAAAATAATTTTTTAAAATGTAAAAAATTAACTTAACGTTTATTTTTCAGCCGAATTTCCTAAAAGTTTGTTAATACCACAAACAAAGATGATAATTGATTATATTTGGATTTCTTACATCATAGTACAATTTATTTTTTTAAAATCCAGATTTAATCACAGCTGAAATGGGAAATTTATCCATAGTAAAAATAAAAGAAATTGTATTTTCATACTCTAAAAAAACAGGAAATAAAATACAGGCAATGGGCTTACGTATTGTGCTATTTCTCTAGATGTAGAGGTTTTTTTTTCGTGAAATTCAATATGTATTATAAGCAATGACAGTAAAAATGTTGACTGTATATTTGATTGAAGATATTTTAAAGTCGTTACACAAATAATGTAGTGCTTAAATTTGGATAAATTAATTGTAATAGCTGTGTCGGTGTTTTGTGTAATTAGTGTTAATTGGTGTTAATAAATTGCAATAATAAAATGTTGATCTCTTCATTTAATATGCCTCTGGCTGTATGCGTGTGTTGAGAACTTTTTATAGAACCTCAACTGTATAAAAGTGAACCGTTTTACGTTTTCCATCAAGAACAGAAATGATCAGGTTCCTCTCAGAAAAAGTAGCCAATGGAAGAAAATGGGGGGTGGGTGGTCGTCCAAATGTTTAACAGACGATGTGTAAATGTAAAAAAAAAATGCACGACGACACACATTTTAGCTTTATAAATTGAATCAAAATTATTTAGTAGCCAATGTTTCGTTTTGAATAATTAATGTTACAACTTTATTTAATGCCATTTCAACTCCACCAGCGACAAAATATAAAAAAAAACACTATGGCTATCAAAAAATGAGATAAGAAAAGGAACCATTTCATGTTGTTAGACAAGATAGAAACAAGATAGACAAGATATTAAGTTAGATGTTGAAGCTTGATGGAATTAAAAGTTAGACTCTGTTTTAAAGTTATATCTTTAAATATCAAATGAGTAGTGTTACCGATGCATTCAGAGCTAGACTTGAACCACCAACTTGCATCACTAACTTGACCCTAAATAATAAATACTGCAATAAACACACAGTAAAGGCTATATTTTCATTGATGTTAAACTGTTCTTGGAAAGCTCTTGTCAGTGACCTATGTCCCAAGAGGGGCGACAGGCGACCTAAACCGTTCTTTGTTCTATTGTACATTTTGTGAATTTTAATAATTTTGTGGAATAATAATGCAAATGATAAATGCATTTTATAATTTATTTCATTTAAAAGTTTAGCACCTGAATTAAGTTTTATTGAAAGACATTACTAGTAAATTCATTAATGCCATAAATGAATGAAGCCTAATTAAACTTTTATTCCACCTATTTTTCAGGCTGCTCAACTTTACCTGTGATTTGACCACTGGTCAGTGCCAGTGTAATAAAGGCATCACATGGCAGAAATGTGATGTCTGTCAGGAAAATTACTTTAGATTTTCTTCTCTAGGCTGCACAGGAAATTTTTCATCCAATTTCTATCAGAGCAGTTTATTTTATACACAACTACACAATATCTAATACGTTTTTTCTTCCTTCTAGTATAGCTGCTAGTCGAGCTTGGAACAACATAAAGCTTGTGATACTAGCAATAGCCATTGGTACTTTATATATTTAATATAATATAATTTCTGTGTTTTCCAGCCTGCAACTGTGACCCTGTGGGATCCACCAGTCAACAGTGTGATGCCTATGGCTTCTGTCCATGTAAAGACAATGTGGATGGTAGACACTGTGACAGGTGTATGGAAAACATTGATTGTTTATGTCACTGTTGTACTTTCTGTATGTTTTCCAGCCTGCAACTGTGACCCTGTGGGATCCACCAGTCAACAGTGTGATGCCTATGGCTTCTGTCCATGTAAAGACAATGTGGATGGTAGACACTGTGACAGGTGTATGGAAAACAAGTACGACATCTCTGCTTGCATTGTGGAAAAGCTATAATATACCTTGTCCACAAATTATCCTACATTATGTGTTGTAGAAAAAATATGATATGCCATATCCATTAATTATCCAACATTATGTCTTGTAGGAAGCTGGTCGTATCCGCGATGAAGCTGGTGATACTCGCAGTAAGTCCAGCAACTTGAGGAACGAGGCAGAAATGTTGTCAGACAAAGTGACCAATGCTAAAAATGATGTGGAGAACTACGAAGGTCAAATTGGGGAGGATGAACTTCTAGCCAATAAAGTCAGTGTTTTCTATTTATTTTTCACATTTGAAATTTTTATAAACTTCTAGCGTGAACGCCTAGTCAATAAAGTCAGTGTTTTCTATTCATTTTTCACATTTGAAATTTTTATAAACTTCTAGCGTGAACGCCTAGTCAATAAAGTCAGTGTTTTTTATTCATTTTTCACAAATGAAATTTAAAAATTAAAAAAAAAAAAACTATTTGACATTTTTTTTACATGGATCAATTGAAATGTACTTTCTCTAAGCATTACCTGCGTTTTGTTTGTATCTCCAGGCATTACTTGATGCAGCAAAAGTGAAGCAGAGAGCAGAAGATGCCTACAGACAGGTGGATGAAGCTCACAGACTTATCATGTCCATCAACACAGAACTGGACGTGGACTCTGTGGACATGATCCGTCTCAAGGCACTGGAAGCTCAGTTAAACCTGGTAGGTGGAAGCTCAGTTAAACCTGGTAGGTGGAAGCTCAGTTAAACCTGGTAGGTGGAAGCTCAGTTAAACCTGGTAGGTGAAAGCTCAGTTAAACCTGGTAGGTGGAAGCTCAGTTAAACCTGGTAGGTGGAAGCTCAGTTAAACCTGGTAGGTGGAAGCTCAGTTAAACCTGGTAGGTGGAAGCTCAGTTAAACCTGGTAGGTGGAAGCTCAGTTAAACCTGGTAGCTGGAAGCTCAGTTAAGCCTGGTAGGTGGAAGCTCAGTTAAACCTGGTAGGTGGAAGCTCAGTTAAACCTGGTAGGTGGAAGCTCAGTTAAACCTGGTAGGTGGAAGCTCAGTTAAACCTGGTAGGTGGAAGCTCAGTTAAACCTGGTAGGTGAAAGCTCAGTTAAACCTGGTAGGTGGAAGCTCAGTTAAACCTGGTAGGTGGAAGCTCAGTTAAACCTGGTAGGTGGAAGCTCAGTTAAACCTGGTAGGTGGAAGCTCAGTTAAACCTGGTAGGTGGAAGGTCAGTTAAACCTGGTAGGTGGAAGCTCAGTTAAACCTGGTAGGTGGAAGCTCAGTTAAGCCTGGTAGGTGGAAGCTCAGTTAAACCTGGTAGGTGGAAGCTCAGTTAAACCTGGTAGGTGGAAGCTCAGTTAAACCTGGTAGGTGGAAGCTCAGTTAAACCTGGTAGGTTTTTTTTATTTATGGTAGGTGTAAGAGAGTTCACCAGATTGAGGGTTTTTACTATGGTCTATCTGTTGTGACAATTCTGTCCTAACATTATTGTCCTGCTATGGTCTATCTGTTGTGACAATTCTGTCCTAACATTATCCCACTTGTTTCAGATTGAAGGTCTGCTAGATGAGCCGGGGATTGAAGCCAAGATGCAGGAGCTGCAGACAAAGAACTCCCAGATTGAGGACCAAGTGGTCAAGTTTGAGTTTGACATGACGGAACTCCGGGCTGCAGTGGCCAACATAGCTTAAATAGCAGGCTCCTTACCTAATGGCTGCTACAAGTCTATACCCATAGAGCTCAATAGTAATGTAGGCTAGAGCAAAGGACCTACAGGAGCATTAGACTCTGATTAAATGGCAAAATATCTTGTTGCAAGATTTTAAAAAAATGTTTGAATAGACCAGCTCAAGCCAGTATTTTTGTTTGTAGAAAAGTTTTTTTTTTTTTTTTGAAGTAAAAGTTTTTGAAGACCAATGATCATCTTGCAACAGACAATGAAGATATGATGAATGTGTTCATCTTAAATTTCTGGTTTCATTTATTTTAAGTTGTATTTGAAAAAGACAATTTTGGATATCATGAAGAAAAATTTCTTTTAAATAGGTTAATTTATATTATACTTAAATATGTTAATTTATCCCATAATAGGTTATTAATATCAGTTATTTAAATTACATTTTTTCCTTGTCACTTTTTGATTGATCAAAATTTTAAAAATAAACCGGGAGTGATCTCCCCTAAACTTTCTCGAATATTCTTATATAAAATAACAGGGAATGGAAACTCGGGCTATAGACATGATTTTTAATCCATTTTAAATACTTAAAGTTTTAAAAACAGAATAAAATCTCGTAGACAAATTAATTGCACACCAAGTGAACGCAAATAAAAAAAGCGCATAATAGTGCGCAATATTATTAGTACTTTTAAAATTTACATTAGTTTTTTGAGAAATCGGAAGTAGCGTAAATTACTACTTCCAGTCAACGGAAATTACTCAAAATTTAACAGAAGGTAGAGAATTAGATCTTTTACTTACATGTGAAATTTCATTTATCTATCTGAAATAGTACTCAAGTTATAGGCTTTTAAAAAATTCAAAGTAGGAAAAGTACCACTTCCGGTTATCGGAAATCGCTCAAAAGTTGATACGGATCTACGATTTTGATAAAATACTTATATATGAAATTTCATCATCCTAGCTGTAACGGTACTTAAGTTATCGTGTTTACACACGGACAGACAGACAGACACACAGACATACGGACAAGATTGCAAAATTATGTTTTTCCGTATCAGTGAGGTGTAAAACGTCGAGATTTGTAAAAATCTCGATTTTTTTTTTGCACGATTACAAGACTTTCTCTATACTTCGTATATACGAGAAAGTAATAACCTGTTTATTGTAAAACTGGCATAATCTTCCAATAAGTCTAAAACTTCATATCTTGGTAAATAATAACTAGTTCTGTTAAGGTTTTGTAACATATGTAACAAATTGTAAAGGGTAGTTAGTCCATCAAAAAGTTTGCTCATATAATTTAACTTTTGTACATAAGCACTCAAGTGCTGCACACATGAAATGGTAGTCTTGAAAGCACATCTAATCTTGGCATATTGTTGTATATTGGGCCAGTTCTTCATTTGTGTGCACACTTAACCTGGGCACTGATACTTGGCCAGTTTTTTATGTATTTGTACATCAAATCTGGACACACTGATATTTTATTGGCCAGTGTTTCATTTGTGTGCTAAATCTGGAAACTTTAAAATAAATTTTGCCAGTTTAAATGTGTATGTACATCCAACCTCAACACATTGATATTTATTTGGCCAGTGTTTCTTTTTTCATTTATGTTGTGGTTGTATGCCTCATGTTTGCATCAATTCCAAGTTGTTTTTTTTAAAAAAAGAACTAGTATAATAATTGTATGTGCTACTTTTGATGTAAGTGTAGTAGTACTAGATGTAAACTGTGTAGCTTCTCCCTGTATATTGTATGTATCCTCATCTAGCAAAGTGTGGCAGCACAACACCAGCCCACGTGTTACGTGTATACAAGCATCGCATGTTAACAAGTGTAGTGATATCTAACCATGTTTCCCTCCATGTGCGAATGTGACCAGGTTCTGAAATCCAGTGGTGGTGTACAAAGTTGGATGCTAGCTCTCTCACCTAATCAGCATTCTTTTCATTACTTAGCTTTAATGACAGCTTGGGTTTTTTATAATAGGAACATTGATATCGACCTTAATCAAGGTTATTAAATAGTCGATAAAAAATAGTCTTAAAATATATTTAAAATGTATGCCATCTAAAAATAGACAATTGCAGTGTGTTCAGTATAGCAGTTGATCAAAATGAATATATTAAGTGTTTTATAATTTTAGCTTTGGATTTAGGGCCAGTAGGGATTTGAAAAAAAAATGTTTCTATTGGTCTTTCTAATATCCCTGTAAATCTAGTCATGAATAAAATATTTAATTCTATAAATAACACTTCAGATTCTAATATATTAAGCATGGATTGTGATAGTTAGCCAGAGGCGTAGCGACCCTTCCCGGCGCCCGGGGACAAACTTTTCGATTTGCACCCCCCCCCCTCGAGATTTCGATTTGCACCCCCCTTCAAACTTTTGATTTGCACCCCCCCCCCTCAAGATTTCGATTTGCACCCCCCCCCCTCAAACTTTCGATTTGCACCCCCCTCAACCTTTCAATTTATTTTTCCAACCCATTTTGGCGCCCCCTAAGGTCGGCGCCCGGGGACATATGTCCCCCCCCCCCTCGCTACGCTACTGTAGTTAGCACACCAGCAGGCATATTGTACCTATAACTACTTGCTTTAAAGAAGTTGTCAAACAGAAATAACTTGAGTGAGAGTGGTGTGGGAGATGTGTGACAGTTAACATTAATCATAATACAATTGTATTCACTTTTCTTATACTTTTTGTAAACCATTTTTAATAAAAACATATATAATGTGCATGCTTCGTATATGAATAAAAAGTAAATAACTCGTTTGTTATTGCTTTGTTGTTGTGATATTAGCAATAAGTAATTTTTTCTCCGCAGGGTTATTGTTACATAAATAGGCCTACATGGAACAGTGGCGAAATCAGCCTAAAGTGTCTGCACCCCCCCCCCCCCCGCCCCCTCTCCCCTAATTGGTGGGTTCTGACAGTAGAGTAGTTCCGTCCCTTGGAGATGGATGGTGGTTACTTTATATGGGGGTTCTATCAGTGTTGTAGCCTAGATGTAGAGCGTTGACTGTTGACTCGAAATTCTCTTTCAAATCCAGGTTAAAGTCGTTTGAACGTACCTGACTCACAGTGCTGACCACAATATACCTTCATATGCTGAGGTCAAGAAACATGAACTCTTAAACTTCAACTGCCCAATGGATCGCTCGGTCTAAAGAGGAATATTTACTTTATCAGGATGATGCTTTGAGAGATTTGGGTCGGAGAGCTTGGTTTAGTGACGGTTGTTGCACGATGTACAAGTATTTTATTTTAACAAAGTGTCACTATCAAGTGCCGAATTACTATTGGTGTATGAAGTGACAGATTCACGTCTAAACAATCTATAGCTTATGGATCCCACTTTCTTGACCCCCACCCCAATGTATTTTTAAAACATTTATTCAGTTGTTTTTTTCTTTCAAACAAACCATGGTAGAAGCTGAGTTATCCATCCTCTACGCTACAGTTATAAACATACCTTTAATATTTTGCGCTAACATACGGTATCTGGACTTCCAGGGCCCTATAAAAATAGCTTAGGGCCTTATCAAGTCTAAATCCTGTACTGAATATATGTCGGTAGTACTATAAATAGTTAATTTATAAATAGTACTAAGTTGACTTTTAACGGTGAATTTTATCAGCTACGCTTCTTAAATATTCATAGACATTCTAGAACAATTTACTTTAAACTATGTAGTGTATTATTTCAGCATATCTTGCATGGACAGTATAGTCTTTACTATGCAAACATGACAATTTTCACTGTTGTTTGATACCTCCGATATAAATAATATTAAGAACGTCGAACAGGAAGAAGACTGCATAAAAATATTAACAAAGAGCATACAATTTTAAAAAACATGAGTTGTGTAACATAAAAAAAGATTGTCCTTCCTAAATGTGTTTTATAAGACAATCCAGAACCTCAATACACCCTAGTTGTCGCCCCTTTCCCACTCCCAACAAATCGCTTACCACAACAATATATCACACTGTAAACCCAATCACATTAAAAACCACCTTCCAACAATCATAGATGGATGAAATGTCGTTGAGGACAGACGGTTGAGGGGGGGGGGGGGGGGGGGTAATGGTTTATGGGGGCAAGGTAGAGAATTTCCCAGTCATTTAAGGTTTGTAGCGAGACTTGTACATTTGGCCGGATGCCATTGCCAAACTCACAAAAGAGTCAATGCTCAAGTTTATATTCTAATGCTAAAAACTGTTTTCCCGACCATGCAACAACGCCTATAGTGTTATTAATATCGATGGGCTCTATATGACCCCCACCCTCCCACACCGAATGCCACTAACTTTACAGTAAGAAAGGTCTGGGGGGCCTTTTTGGAACTTTTGATTTTTTTCTACAGTAGAAAAGAAACTGGATTTCCATTTTCGTTTTAAAAATTATTTTTGTAAAACAAATATTAAACTTCCAATGTAAAAGTTTTAATGTTCTTTAAAGAGGGAAAAGGGCCCCTATTTTCCTTGGGCCGCTGTGCCTTGCTTATGCTAGCTTTATGGAATCTACGCCCATAGGTGTAGCGACGGGGGATGGGTAAATATGTCCCAGTGTGTCAAAATGGGTTGAAAAAAATAAATCAAAAGCTCATTTATTTTAGCTGCAGTTTTGAATTATAAATATAAAAAAATATATATAGAAGGCGGGGGGGGGGGGGCAAATTGAAAGTTTGTCCCCGGGGCCGGTAGGGGTTGCTACGGCTCTGGCTACGTCACTGATTATGTATCACGCAACCAAGTATATTCAATGCTGTCTTTTTTACACTCCATGTTGTTGATTATCTTGACATCATTTCACCACGCAAAGTCTAACAAAGGAACACATATGTCACCACCTGTAGAAACACCTTTATTAGATGGGCTGTTTGTATACCACCCTATGTTATTATTGCAGCTGTTCATTCACGCAGAACATGTTTGGTTTGGCGGGAGGGGGGGAGGGGATGACGTTGTTGTCTTTTGTAAGCTCATCTTTGTCACGCTAAGCCACCTTGGACGCCTTTGTTATACCCCATTGGCCACCGATGACATGCCTCATTTACTTCCATTGTTACGCTTCAATGACCGCCGTTGCTATGTCCGCCTTTTATTGCCTAATTGGCCGCTATTGATATTCCTTATTTGCCACTAAAACATATCGGTGGAAATTTTGTAAACGTGTCTGATCTAATTATCAATTGTAATTGTGTCCCTGTGTCACACACGTCACGTGGGAAGCTGTCTGTAGGCTACTATATAAACTCGCAAGCTTTTTCACTTGATGAAATTGGTTTTACATTTCTGGATGAGCATTGCTGTGTAAACGCCAAACGCCTTATACTTTATAGTTCGGTCCACAATTTGCAGTGTCTGAATTTTTTTATAGCTGTGTTCTATTTCAACGTGATCAACTTTAAGTGTGAGTACATTTTTTTTGCCGTCAAATTAATCAGTAGATACAATTGGTGTGCTAGTTTGTTATTTATACATAAACTGTTTTCTTCTATTTGTTCTGATATTTTAAATATTAATAAACGTTACTAAACTGTAGGGTTGAGACTGTATTGATTTAAGAGTAATTTTTACAACTTTTCTAAAATTTTGTCTTATATTTTTACTTTCTCGTATATACTAAGTATAGAGAAAGTCATGTAATCGTGCAAAAAAAAAATCGAGAATTTTGCAAATCTCGACGTTTTACACCTCCCAGAGTCGGAAAAACATAGTTTTGCAATCTTGTCCTTTTGTCTGCGGATGTGTGTATGTGTGTCTGTGTGTGTGTAAACACAATAACTTGACTATCGTTACAGTTAGATTGATGAAATTTCATATATAAGTATTTTATCAAAATCGTAGATCCGTATCAATTTTTGAGTGATTTCCTATAACCGGAAGTGGTACTTTTTCTACTTTGAATTATTCAAAAGCCTATTTCTTGAGCACTATTTAAGATCGATAAATGAAATTTCACGTGTAATTAAAAGATCTAATTTTTTATCTTCTTTCAAATTTTGAGTCATTTCCGTTGACCGGAAGTAGTAATTTACGCTATTTTCGATTTTCAAAAAAACTAATGTAAATGTATAAAGTACTAATAATATTGTGCACTATTCTGCACATTTTTTTTTGGCGTTCACTTGGTATGCAGTTCTTTTTCCACGAGATTTTATTCTATTTTAAAAAGTATTTAAAATGGATTAAAAATCATGTCTATAATATCCCGAGTTCCCATCCACTGTTGTTTTATATAAGAATAATGGAGAAAGTTTAGGGGAGATCACTCCCAGGTTTATTAACATTAATAAATGTAACAAACCGTATATATTTAAAGTTATGTAAGTTTTAAATCAAGTGCATTTGCGAGCATCTTCCAGGCATCTCCCCCCGAAAAAAGTCCTAACGGCCCCCCTCCCCCCCCCCTCCCGAATGGAATGAAATTTGCATAGAAAATATATACTTTTAAGAGTGTCCCCCCCCCCCCCCCCGAAGAAGGTCTACCCCCCCCCCCCCGGAGAAAAAAGTCTGGAAGAAACACTGTTTGCGAGTTATAATTAAATTAGATCATAAGCCTCTTCTAGTGTTAATTTATAATTTAGGGCTCACTGTTGCGGTCAACGTAAGAAGGCATCAAAGCATAGTTAATTTATTTAATAATAAATCAATTTGATTTCTCTGAACCAATCAACGATAGTCTAGGGTTAGCACGGGCTGAATCTGCCAATAGTACGTTACAACCCTTACCTACCCTTTGCTACCCTGACACGCAAACCCTTTAAATGAAACATCTATCTATATATACTACTAAAAGTCAAGTTTGTTTACATGTTTGAATATTTATTTGTTTGTTTGCCTGATTGACTATTGTGATATGTTCGACTCTACCTGGACAGCTGTAAAATAGTATGTAGGTAGAGAATAATTTTTTAATGCAGACAGACTGTTAATCACAAATTTATTTAAAGACGTTAATTAATTTATTGATTTATTCATACGTACAGTAACCCATTTTTTTAAAAAAGATTTGAAAAGCCACTAGACTCGGCGGGACCGTGACGTCACAGGTTTTTGTTTACTCTTTAGTACAATAAAATGGCGGCGTCTATCGAAGAAAATTGTGTTCCCATTCACAAGTTTAACGCGTTCTAAATCTAATTTTCTGTCGGTCATAACTTTAACAATACGTCCGTTTGCTGTATTTATTACGTTCCAACACTTATATCAATTTTCAACTGTCTTTTTCATTTAGTTTTACAATAAATTTCTCTAGGTCTAAAGATCAGCTGTCGAAGGAAAGTTATTTATAGATCTAGATCTAGAATCTAAAAATCTAGGTCAAATCCAAGATTTATTAGTTATAAATACAATAAAAAAACGAAACTTTAGCAAACCAGTCGTAGATCTAGAATATAGATAATTCTATCTAGATTTAGATAATAATGAGTTTCTATATACTAAACTATTTTAGACCTTTATTATTTTATATAAATCTTTTTTTGTATAGCTATGAAATATGCTAATTAGGAAATGCTGGATGCGGGGCCTATTTGCATAACTTAAGATTCATACGCGGCTTCTATACCGCTAAGTGTGCAAAATTATAGACGTAAACTCTAGATATAGCTCAGTCGTAGATCTAAAATATAGATAATTTTCTATCTAGATTTAGATAATAATGATTTTCTATATACTAAACTATTTTAGACCTTTATTATTTTATATAAATCTTTGTTTGGAATATGGTAATTTTGAAATGCTCGCTCCGGGCCTATAAGCGTAGCTAATGATTAGATCTAGATTCTAGGTCTAGCAAGAAAAACTAAACATAAGAAGACTTAAGCAAAAGAGTCGTAGAATCTAGACTAGATCTAGATAATTCTATCTAGATCTAGATAATTTCAGACCTTCTTTATTTTATATAAATCTTTGTTTGGCTAATTTAAGATAAAATTTAATTTGAAAGTTACTACTACTAGAACTAGAGTTAGATCTAGATCTATGCGCGTAAGGAGACTCAAAGTATAGTATAAAACTTCACTTATAATGTCAAGAGTAAATAGCTAACTTGGTAGTGAGGTCGGCTCTCATGTGGGTGGCACAGGTTCTAGACCAATTCGTCAATGATTTTTTTTTTCAATTTTTTTTTTAGATGTGAATAATAAAGTTGCCCATCTGAACTTGGCAGGATACAGGGCTGGTGAAGTAGAGTTTGTCTGTTTCTTTGTCCTAAGCATATGAAAGGATAGTGTGGTCAGAGACATGCTCGGCTGGAATCGTTTTTTAAACGATAAAAACATGTTGTCTGAGACTTGGCGGGACACTGGGCAGGTGAAGTAGAGTTGAGTAGGTCACCTATGAAGTCAGTATATGAACGGATAGTCCGAAATCGGTGTTTTCGGTGTTTTTAAAAGATAAAAAACAATTTTTTGAAAGTGGGGTCTGTTTTTTTTTTGACGATAAGTGACACTGCAGTAGCGTAGCGAGGAGGGGGGGGGGGGGGCGGGGGGGGGCGGTGGGGGGGAAGGGGAGGTGGAGGGAGGTGGAGGGGGGAAGGGGGGGGGCGGGGGGACATATGTTGGGGCGCCAAAATGGTTTGGAAAAATAAATTGAAAGGTTGAGGGGGGTTCAAATCGAAAGTTTGAGTGGGGGGGGGGGGGGGGGGGTGCACATCAAAAGTTTGAGGGGGGGGGTTGAATTTGACTGCCTTATTTATGCCCCATTTAAGTGGTATCCCTTATCTATAATCACCGCCCCATTAAAGTGGCATCCCTTATCTATACACCTACATATTTTAATACATACAGACGCGGCATTTTAAAAGTACATTTTTGCCAAATTCTTCAAGAAACACCCAACATTTTTAGGTGGAGAGCAGAGGCGTAGCGAGGGGGGGGGGGGGCGGGTGGGGGGGATATATTTCCCCGGGCGCCAACCTTATGGGGCGCCAAAATGGGTTGGAAAAATAAATTAAAAGGTTGAGGGGGGTGCAAATCGAAAGTTTGAGGGGGGGGGTGGTGTGCAGATCGAGAAGTTAGTCCCCGGGCGCCGGGAAAGGTTCCGATTAGTATAGCCATCCCAGTGTTAAATGAAGTATTAGCTAAGCCCAAACTATTTGACACCATTGCAGCAGATTTTACCCACTGTAACTGCCTGATAGTCTCCCGAGTATTATCTTATACATCATTTATTATTCTGTATTATTGTTTTGTAATTTGAACAACATAGATGTAGACCTATATACAATTTCTTAATAAGTTTCTTTTTCTTTCCACAGTGAGTTGTGATCTCAGCACAACATTAACGTTACTTTGTGTAAATGGCCCAAGGTTTTCAGGAGTGTCAGCTGACAAAGCTTTTGGACAACATCAAACAACATGACGTACCGCTAGAAGACAGCGCCTTAAAGATGAACATCAAACAACATGACGTACCGCTAGAAGACAGCGGCGCAATGATGAACTACATCAAACCTGGTCTAAATATCAACTCCTTCTGCTCTGAGGGCAAAACACTTTTAATGAGAGCTGTGGATATGGATGATGTCCATACTGTGACGTCACTGCTAGACTCTAAGATTGACCCTGACCTACGTGATTTGCATGGCGACACAGCCCTGATGTACGCAGTCAGATGTCAAAGGTTATCAACTCTACAGGCACTTCTTCAGTACGGATGTGACGTCAACGTCGTTAACAACAAACGCCAGTCAGCCTTAGACACAGCCTGCATGCTAAACCTTCCAGCACATGTCGTCAAAACGTTGTTACAAGCTGGGGGGAGATTTATACCGGGAGGGGAGCTTTCGGGTAGTTTCTCTCATTGCCTGAAGTACCTCAGACACCATGGGATGGTCAATGTTAAAGACGGGCGTGGACGTGTTGCTTTGTCGTATGCGGCAGAATACGGACTGTTTGATGAGTTCCAGGAGCTGATACATTCTGCGGGTCTAGGTCAAGCTGCTGATGTAGAAAGATTTCTCCCGTCTCATCACATAAAGTCCAGTACTAGAGACAATGTTGACACATGGGAAGACAATGTTAAAACATGGGAAGACAATGTTGACACATGGGAAGACAATGTTGAAACATGGGAAGAAAATGTTGACACATGTGAAGACATTGTTAAAACATGGGAAGAGAATGTTGAAACATGGGAAGAAAATGTTGACACATGGGAAGAAAATGTTGAAAGATGTGAAGAAAATGTTGACGATAGTGACACTATTTGGCTTCACATGTGTTCCCATTTTACCCCTAACTGCCAGGCTTGCCTTAATCTTCAAGATCTACGCCATGATTTCAAAAGTCATGTGACCTTCTCAAAACACCAAGAAATCAACTCCACCCACCTGAACAGGGGACTCGATGTTGACTGTCCGGATAATGAAGAAAAAACTATCTTGATGCACGCTCTATCAGGTTCTAATCCCTTCAAGTTTGCCCAAACTCTACTTCAGCTAGGAGCCGACATCCATGCTACTGACACTCAAGGTAGAAATGTTTTAACCTACGCCATTCAATCCCGTGTGTCAGATGCATTCTGTGCTAAACTGGTAGCAAATGGCGCTGATGTAAACAGCAGGGACGTCGCAGGTCTCAGCCCACTCATGCACGCCATTGGGTGCCAACGGTCCAAACAGTTTTTATTGATGGCATTTTACCACTCACGACCACAGTTTAAATCTGAGTTTGGATCTCGCGCCAGATTTGGTGAGTTAATTGAAGGTTTGGTACAGAACATTTGTAATTATTTTGAGCACCATGATTGTAAACTTAAGGTTCAACAAAACTGGAGAAAATCAGTTTTGGAGTTTTGTGTTGCAACAGATGTAAACGTGAGGCGTGAAGAATCTTATCGTCGTTCGCATTTTACCTGGGAGCGAGTTGGTCAGATGGAGCTATCAAGTAGCAACGTTCTGGGTCTCTTTGAGTTGTTGAGAGAGCTACGGATTGTGTACACGCTCGTGGAGCCAGACAGCCCTTTAGATTTGACAAGAAATGTTTTGAAAAATGGCATCAACTCTCAAGTTAGGTACCGAGCATGGCATGACTTAACTAATTACTTCATGATGTTCAGAGGTGATCTGATTAGGACTTTGATTTTAGACAAATTACTTTTACGGTTTTTGGTGTGTAATGGGATCGTGTGCTTCCTAGGAAACAGACGGACATCTATGTCTCACTTTCTTGAAGCAGGTGGAGAGGGAATCTTCCATTATCTTATGGCCAATTGTTGCCTGAGTGTAGCTGATTTAGCCTGGATGAGAGACCAAGACCCAGAGGAAAAAACCAAAAGAAAATTAAGCGCACCTGTCAAAGATCAGATCAAATCAGCCTTGTCCAACCCTTGGCCTCTTGTAAAGCTGTCCATGATTGCTGTGTCTACTGGCATAGGGTACGGCCTTGACCGAAAACAGAAGATCGAGAGGACTGAACTACCAGCAACGGTTAAAGACAGTTTGATGTTTAGAGGGCCGTTTGCAAACATACACGAGGATAAGTGGGCAGGTATTCCTCTCACATTTGATCCTGTGAAGTATGAAACATTGGACAGTCCAAGACCTCTACTGGACTGTTGGCCTGTTGGGAACTATTTAGTATAGTGTATGGTAGTTTTGTATGGAAATATGTATGTAGTGCAAAGTTGTATGGAATGAAATAACATACTGTTGAACAAACGTACAAAATGGAAGTTAACAAAATGATCTTTAGTGTGAATAAACTTGATGTCATGTAAATCTAAATCCTGAAATAAATTAGAATGGTATTATAATGTTTTTATTAATTAATGACTATAATTGAGGAATTGTTCTAAATAATGTAGTTTATGAATGCTTTAACTATCTTGTAACCTGTATTTTTAATAAGATGTTGTATTGTATTTCTTAAAGAATTCATCATTAAAAAATTGGCACATGACAAGTCGTTTCGCGTTTTTCGTTATATTTTTCACCTATCCCTACTAATCTATCTTACTGTTTTTTTGCTAACATCATTAAAAGCTGTATATCTCAACCTATAACATCTCTGATGTTAACAGATGTAATGACTTTGAATAAATATCCAAAGCATTTATATTTGAAAGGTGATACGACCCAAAAAAACTACAGCTGGATGTTCAAAAGTTAATGTTACAATTCTATTTTCAAGCTCTCTTCGTTCGTACATTTAATTTAATTAATTGATTCTTAATATAAATTTAAAAAAAGAAAGTTCAAATTTTACACTTTTAATAATAATCCGATCATGTAGAATTGTCACTTGTGTTGATTTATTTATCCAGCCATTTTGGTGGTCAGTTGTGATACCGTATGGAGTAGCAGGAATATGCAAAACTGAAACCTAAAAGAATATTAAACCCTACTCGTTTCCAATTTTATCTTTACCTCAACATACCTAGAATCTATATATCACGTAAAAATATAGCACATGACAAACTGTCTCTTTTGCTTTGAGTAGTGTAATAGTAATGATCAGATGATAACTTTTAGTTTAATCTGGTCCACGGGTCAGTTTGGTTTAAGAATGGAGGTGGTCTAAAATGTATCAACAATGAAGAAAATATTTTCATTTTCTTTTAGTGTGAACTTGAAATATACACAATTATTAGATAAACGAATTCTACATAGGTAAGGTCTACACCCTCCTCTAAACGTTTTCCTTCTAAAATATTTTTCGCAAAATCACAACACGATTCGTCACTGAAATTATACAGCTTCAGCTTTATATAAAAAAACAGATGCTCTCCCTTTAAAAGCGGAAGACATAATTAACTCCCCTTCTTTTCAATAAATCATGTTTCACTTTCTTCCTTGCTTCGCCTCTGGAATCCTAAGACTCCGCCCATTGATAACGAAGACTCCGCCCTTTATGTCTTATATAAATCATTCAACTGGCATTATGTCAGTCTTTATCCCCACCTACTCCATTAAAGTACGTCTTTTTGCTTTAGCAGCCGTACAGCAAGCACTCTCGCCATTTTGGTGAACGTACATATTTATATTTGTAGAGGTGGTTCTAGGTTAGACCCCACACCACCGTACACGTTTTTACATACTTACTAAAGATAAGTTGAAAATATCCTTTTATCCTAAACAGATGCACACCGTACTGCATGCAATGTGCTGTAACAACCATACATGAACACCGATGAATGGTGAATCGAATATGTTGTCTAGATAACAAGTTATTAGTAAAAATGTTTTGTACGTAACAATTAGTGTAGGCTTACTTAATAAACTGCGTAAAGAAAAAAATATTTATAGCACACGTTATTTAGTGTACGATTTGTTAACATAAAATTAGTGTACAAGAACACAAATGTCAACAGAGCAAATCATTCACAACAAGTTGTTTATAGAACACACTGTTTACGGCAGTAGGCCGTTTAGAGGGCCCACAATCCGACAAATAACAAAATATTTTATTTGCTTAATAGACTAGAGGTTTTGTAAAAAAAAAAAGATCTACTACAGCACTGTTTATTCTACACTAACTACACGCTGTTGCATAGACAAATAAAAACTCACATGAGCTTATCGCTCCTCTTTTAGTAGTTTATTAGGGGTGCCCAAAATGCTCATCTCTTAATAATTCTGTACAAAGTACATTAAAAAGCAATGTTTTCTATAAATTATTATTACAATAAGGCATACACAAGATTAAAAAGGGATGTATTCAATTTCTTTTTATAAAAGCAAAAATAAAACAACATAAGAATAACACAAACAAGAGAGACCATCACACATATAAAACCTCTGTGTTACTTTTGACCAACGTGCCGGTTATGAAGTTACGCTTTTCACAATTTTAGGCGGGTATTACAAAAAAATGAGATAAAGACGTTTTCAAGCACATTATAATTACATGATTACATCAGCCCCGAAATTAGTTAAAACATATTTCCAATCGATTATACTTTGCGATGTAATAGGTTAAATTACTAAATTAGGAGATGGTTTCAATAAATAATGTAAAATTTATTGAAACAGTCTACGAATACGAATCGTTTATTTAGTTAGAATGTATATATATATATATATATATATATATATATATATATATATATATATATATATATATATATATATAAGGGGGGGGGGGGCTTTTCTTTCTAGTTCCTCCACTACAAAGCTGAGGCTAATTAGCTATTCGTGAAGTTAACACAAATGTTGAAGATGATGACATAAAACAGAAATAAACTCTAAGATTTCACACAACAGGTTTGTGTGGTCGGGACGTTTAGGTTTGTTGTGAGAGAAAATGGCGTTGTAAGTTTTTGAGTTGACTTTTTATCTGCGCGTGTGTTGACATGGCGCGGACGCGACAACGCGGAGGGATATTTTTGTCAGCCAATCAGCGTCAAGAGAGAGCTGCACGTTCCCACGGTCCGGTCGATGCACGGGGGAGGCGGTGAGTTGTTTCTGGTGTCGGGTGTTGGCCAGACCATCCGGAGAGCGGAGGGGGGGGGGTCAGCGTTAATAAATGTTAACCTTTACTAACCACCTTATTATATTGGAGAAAGAAGGCATGCGGTGTTGCTAATGTGGTTTAATAAAATAGGTTCGGTCTTTAGCTTTGGTTCTCTGTTTCTTTCAGAAAATTTTCTCCAGGTATGTGTGTGTGTGTGGGGGGGGGAGAGGGTTGCTTTTGAAACCTTTTGGGTACAGGGGATGCCATAATTATGTTTACAACAGTTTTATAAGCTGTACACTTTCGATTGTTAGCTTGATCTGAATGTTTCTCAGGTGAATATCGTTAGTTTGTCAAGTTACTTTTTGTGTAAAATGTCACTTCTTCTTCGTTCGTATTTCTAGTCACTATAGTGTTAGGGGTCAGTTCTACAAATAAAATACTGCACCCAATGGTGGGTTGCTAACGAGGGTCACATTATCAGGCGTGTGCTAATGAAATGAGAAACTTCACGTCACCCTCCATCACCCCCCCCCCCACCCTCACACACACATACACACTCTAGCCCCACCAAGAAGCGTTGCAGCACACAGGTCGAACTATAAATTTTACGCACCCTACCTCCCCACTGTATTTATAGATATCCATGATGGTGACCGCCCCCCCCCCCTCTCCCTCACCTAATTGGAAAGGTTGGTGGCGCTTTTTACCAGCTACTATCCCGTAACATCTTCTATTTTTGGTGCCACACAAGTGAACATAGTTAAATCATTGCTTAAAGCCGTGTAGCCTTTTCATTTCTTATCTTTGACAATATTTTAGCTCACAATGAGCTTCTAATTTTATCTTACTAGTTTTGGCGCCTGCTTATGGTCGGCGCCTGGGGAGTCCGCCCCAACCGCCCTCCCCTAGCTACTGCTCCCTCCCCGTGCACTATCACACTGCCGGGTAATAAAACATTCACTAATGACACCAATAAATAAAATGCTGACTTGATGAGATAACTCTATCTAATTTCTTTCTCTTCCGTCCAAGTTTCATCTGCTGACACCGGAAGCGGAAACTGTGATGTCTCTACCCAAACATTGCAAAGCTTGCTAGATAAAAAAAAATATTCCCATGATTTACACCATTTGTTGTTAGAATTAATGGAACATTTGTTTTCCTTTTATTTCAAGCAGGCTGGGCACCCACGTGAGCTATCTTGGTGTATTCTCACGCCGACGCGAGGTGCGTCTGTTCGTTAGAAACGTTATCTCCCTTAGTTCTTCAGGCTGTTATTATTATCTATTTGTTGTAGGGAAAAATTAACAATGATAACGTTAGTACATTCTAATTTAGTTGCATTTTTAAAAAGCGGCTCTTTACCACTTATAATAGGAATGGGGCATAGCTTGTTTTCGATAAAATAATTTAGGAATTTCCCGGTAAAAGAAATTAGCGATCAATCGCTGTGTAATATCGAATTTTAGACTTTTAGGGGGAGATATTGGGGTTAAATATATAGCTTTAATGAGAGAGTGTGAATCTACAGCTGGTCTTAGCGGAAGAAAGAGAGTGAATGGGTAGTCTTGGCGAGAGAAAAAAATACATGGGTAGCCCTAGTGGTAGGGAGAGAATAACTCGGTAGTAAATAAATGGGACAATGTGGCCTAATCGGTAGAGCGCTAGACTGCTAACCAGAAAGAGTTCGAATCCGGGCCAAAGTCATTAGAACGTCCCTGTGTCCACCCAGCTCTGATGGGTACCTAACTCATATTAGGGAAAGTAAAGGCGGCTGGGCATAGTTCTGACTACACCTTCCCTTTATATGTCGAGGTCGAGAATCATATGAACTCTACTTCATCTGCCCAGTAGATCGCTTGAGAGTATTCTTTACTTTACTTATAATTATGATATGGAGTTTGAATGAGCATACGACACATGAAGGTCCATTCTTCTCTTAAGTAAGTTGGGTACCCGTCAGAGCTGGGTGGACTCATAGATGTCCTACGGATTAAAGCCCTAAATTCGAACTCGAGACTTTCGGATTAGCAGTCGTACGCTCTAACTTCCGACCACGCCATCCCGTTATGCTTGCAGTACTGATTCCTAATACAAGGGAAATAATTGTTGTAAAACATGGGCGTTGTAACCGCGCCATTCACTCCCCTTCATCTATTGACGGTCAATGTGCCAAGGCCGACACAACCAATAAATTCATTAGCACGAGCATTAAACTATGAATGTGATCGTCCATCATCATTAACGTCAATTAATTATGCACAATATGCAAGCAAAATGATTTGCTTTGATTCTAGCTTTGAATATTACGTCGTAATGGTGTAACTTCAAAACGCTCCGTAACAGTTGCAACGAGTCAGATCCTTGACATAACGATGAAATCAAAGCGACCTCGACATAAGGGTCCGGAAAAAACAAACTGATAGTGTATCGATAAAATGTTTTAAGAGAGCGTGGTTTGTGGGTGACGTGAATACGTTACCTTTATACCAAAAGTGTTGACCTGGGAGTTGTTTTGTCAGGAGTTAATATGTCAGGTGTCATTTTGTCGAGAGCCAATAAGTTGATAGTTATTTTGTCGGGAGCTAATAAGTCGATAGTTTTTTTTTGTCGGCAGCCAATACATCAGTAGTTATTTTGTCGGGATCCTAAATCACATTTTCCAATTCTCGTTGGCCCTTTTGGCGGAGTCGATTTGATTTTCTTTTGGTACCCGTCTGACGCACCACACTTTGAAATACCACTATTCAATTAATTAGTCATGATTGGCCAACTAAATTATCGACGAGGATATAATCAGCAACAGCAACACCCAACAGTGATCGGAGCACGTCGGGTGTCAACCAGAGCAGTTCAGGGTGTCACCCCCCCCCCCCCCCCCACATCCTCTAATAGTTTAGCATTTCGGCTTGATACCACCCATCTTCTCTTATTATTTTAGCATTGTAACTAGATAAAGCATTGCTTTGACAGTATATGTTACCTTTCACGTCTAAATTGTGTCACCCGCTGCGGACCGCACCCTTCACCCCCCCCCCCCCTCCGGATTGTACTAGTTTTGCGACAAAAACACTTTGACCATCGTGATGGCGACATTGATACTGCTCACACACATGAATGATTCATGATTTTGGACTAAACAATTTATAGGGCGTTAATAACTCTCTGATAGGTCATCGGACATGCAAATCTTTTATTTTACCAATCCGCTAAAACAGATCACAACGACAATCGGCAGCCAACATTGTTTGGATATAAAAGCCACGCCCCATCTCACTATTGTAATAACACCGTTGGAGTCTGATGACAGAGTTTGGTGGTGGACATAAACTTTCAACCATGTCTTTAAAGTTTTTATTGATGTGTTTCTTTCTGGCCGTAAAGACTAGCAGTGGTATGTACAAACTAAAATAAGCATAAAAAATATATATGTTATTTTGCTTTATTAGATGTAGAATTCACCTACTACATTTAGCTCTGCATATTAATTATAAATTAATTATACATGTCAACTGGTTATACATACAAATACACATACGCATACACACACATACCAAAACACTGTCTTACACTTACCCGTACACAAGCACATGCGCATTTTTATGCACGTTTAAATTAGTACTTTTTGCACCCACTTAGGTTCGGCGCTTGGGACACCCGCCCCCCCCCCCCCCCTCCCGCCCTCTTATATCTATGCCACTTGCCCAACCCCCTGCACTGCCAAATTGAAGATTAATAAAACATTTACTAATGACACTGATCAATGAAATATTGGCCTGTTGATATAATTCTTTCCAATTCCTTTCTCTTCTAAACTTCAAATGCTGACACGTACCCATAAACATACATTATGTGAACGGTACGAAGAATAAAATATTGTAAAAAAAAAACAACTCATAAAGGTGCAATGTCCAAATGTATTATAACTAATAACAATACATTTTCACAAATACAATACAGATGTTGCACAAAGTAGTTAACCCAACAGTTTTGGACTGGTCCCGACACGGGCCGCTTACGTCAAGATGCGGGCCTTCTGTTACCCAGCACACTATCTTTCAATACGGTTAAGATGTATGTACCAGCTACCACCCCCTATAGCTGGGTTGAACTACGAATGACCTAGAAAGAAAAGCCCATGATTCTCGTGTGTTACTTCATGCACGGTGGCCGGAAAGAACCCCAACGGTAAAAAGCGCAACGGAAAAAAGCGCAAAACAAAAAGCGCAACGGAAATAAGCGACCACGGAAAAAAGCGCAGACAGAAAAAAGCGCACACGGAAAAAAGCGCAAAGTGAAAAAAGCGCAAAGAGAAAAAAGCGCAAAAAGAAAAAAGCGCACACAGAAAAATGCGCAAACAGAAAAAAGCGCACACGGAAAAAAGCGCAAAGAGAAAAAAGCGCACACGGAAAAAAGCGCAAACAGAGAAAAGCGCAAAGAGAAAAAAGCGCAAAAAGAAAAAAGCGCACACAGAAAAAAGCGCAAAGAGAAGAAAGCGTAAACGGAAAAAAGCGCAAACAGAAAAAAGCGCAAACGGAAAAAAGCGCAAACAGAAAAAAGCGCACACAGAAAAAAGCGCAAACGGAAAAAAGCGCAAACGGAAAAAAGCGCAAACAGAAAAATAGCGCAAACGGAAAAAAGCGCAAACAGAAAAATACGCAACCAGAAAAAACAACGAAAAATGTTCAAAAGAGAAATTTAGCACAAATACCTATATCGACTAGATGACACATTTATACATGACAGTTAGGGCTGCTGTGAGAGTGTCGTGTTTGATCACGTGATTTACTACCATTTAAAGCGTACCACTACCATGTTCATTCCCCTCACCACGATACAGACAATAATCGCTTTACACAATGCCTATTATTTTCTTGGTCAATAATTATTCAACTACTATTCTCGTATAAATAAACATAAAACTATCCTTGATATCGACATTACACGAAGTATCTCTCACATTCTCCCTAGTCCGAACTACCTAGCTTGCATACCATAACTACCCGTTCCTATGGCAAAACTTCACTCTCTTTCATCCGCGTCATCTAACATGCATTCTTCATATCTCTCATATCTCTCGCAACAACATTCATTCGCACCAAAATAACAATTATGTATTTAATATTATTTCACATCATGACGCACTTACCTACCTACCTACTACCTACTACCTACCTACCTACCCACCTACCCACTTACCCACCTACCCACCTACCCACTTACCCACTTACCCTCCTACCCACCTACCCGCCTACCCACTTACCCACCTACCCACCGAAAAAGGATCAGCGAAGTTCGTTAGTTTCGTAAACTGTACTTTTTTTTAATGAAAATTCATTGACATCATTGACATATGTTACATATATGTTACATTTTGCGACAATCTTAATTAGTGCGTTGGGCTTGTATGAAAACTAACTTCGAACTAACTCAATTACATGCTATTTATTTTAACATTACACGGTAAGTGTCACCCAACTGTTGTGATGTGAGGTGAGGACAGGTTCGACAATAATTCAACACGAAAGTACGAAGGAGACATAGACTGCCTGTTAGAGAATGGACCCCCTAACTTTCCTAACCCCACCATTTATTATACCCTACCTAACCTCTAAATTTCTTGCGCTATATGTCACTTCCCTCCCAATCGTTCATATTCTACAGAATTGTGTGTACTATATATTTACATTCTTTAATCTCAATATAACTAAAATAGACTATTGCTTGAAGGGTAATGAAAACATGTAAACATACACTTTTACTAGTGTCCGCCCCCCCCCCCCCCCCGAAAAATGTTGACCCCCCCCCCGAAAACCCCTCCCCCCCCCCTTAGCCCCGGAGAAAAAAGTCTGGAAGAAACACTGCATGTAGCCTATATAACAGAAGAGCTATGGTTGTTTATATCATTTTGCATTCGTCCGGTAAACCTTTCAGTAAAAAACCTTAAAAAAACTTCCAAAACATTAATATATATATATATATATATATATATATATATATATATATATATATATATATATATATATATATATATATATATATATATATATATATATATATATATATATATATATATATATATATATATATATATATATATATATATATATATATATAAATGAGGTAATTAGATAGGTGGGTAGGCATGTAGGCAGGTAGATAGGTAGGCAGGCAGGCGGGCAGGCAGGTTTTTAGGCAGGTAAGTAGGTAGGTGGGTAGGCAGGTAGGTAGGTAGGCAGGCAAGCAGGCAGGCAGGCAGGTAGGTAGTCAGGCAGTCAGGGAGGGAGGGAGGGAGATGTTGGGAGGGAGGGAGGGAGGTAGGTAGGTTGGTAGGTAGGTGCGTCATAATGAAATAATGGTAAATAAATAGTTGTTATGATGTGTGTTTTATCAGGTATTTTGGTGCGAATGAATGTTGTTGCGAGAAATATGACGAATGCATGTTTAATGACGCGGATGAAAGAGAATGAAGTTTTGCCATAGGAACGGGTAGTTATGGTATGCAAGCTAGGTAGTTTGGACTAGGGAGAATGTGAGAGATACTTCGTGTAATGTCGATATCAAGGATAGTTTTATGTTTATTTATACGAGAATAGTAGTTGAATAATTATTGACCAAGAAAATAATAGGCATCGTGTAAAGCGATTATCGCCTGTATCGTGGTGAGGGGAATGCACATGGTAGTGGTACGCTTTAAATGGTAGTAGATCACGTGATCAAACACGACACTCTTACAGCAGCCCTAACAGTCATGTATAAATGTGTCATCTAGTCGATATAGGTACTTGTGCTAAATTTATCTTTTGCACATTTTTCGTTGTTTTTTCTGGTTGCGCTTTTTTCTGTGTGCGTTTTTTTCTGTTTGCGCTTTTTTCCGTTTGCGCTTTTTTCTGTTTGCGCTTTTTTCCGTTTGCGCTTTTTTCTGTTTGCGCTTTTTTCTGTGTGCGCTTTTTTCTTTTTGCGCTTTTTTCTCTTTGCGCTTTTTTCTCTTTGCGCTTTTTTCTCTTTGCGCTTTTTCTCTTTGCGCTTTTTTCTCTTTGCGCTTTTTTCTCTTTGCGCTTTTTTCTCTTTGCGCTTTTTTCCGTGTGCGCTTTTTTCTGTTTGCGCTTTTTTCCGTGTGCGCTTATTTCCGTTGCGCTTTTTGTTTTGCGCTTTTTTCCGTTGCGCTTCTTTCTGGGAACCTCATGCACACACATTGAAATGTAGCTGGCAGGGTAATAGCTCCTGAGGAGGGAGGTGATAACATGAGATGGTGGAAAAATGATTTCACCCTCACAATACACATACACATACACTCACACTTACACTCAGTCTGACACTCACACTCACACTCATACTCACACTCACACTCACACTCACACTCACACTCACACTCACACTCACACTCACACTCACACTCACACTTACACTCAGTCTGACACTCACACTCACACTCACACTCATACTGACACTGACACTGACACTGACACTGACACTGACACTGACACTGACACTGACACTGACACTCACACTCACACTTACACTCACACTCACACTCACACTCACACTCGGTCCGATATTTACACTCACACTTACATTTACACTTACGCTTAACTCGGTCTAATATTTACACTTACACTTACGTCCACACTCAAACTCACTCTCAGACTTACACTCTAGATTTGGGTATAAATTATTATTTAACATTCTATTCACGAATCGAACACGTACCTGAAATTTTAGTAAACAACAAGCCGTCGGTACCCGTTACACGTTAATAATAGGCCTATTTATTTTAAATTTATTCTTGTAAGAGAAAACTAATTTATTAAATAGTTATTGGCCAAACGCTAATGTACTTTACTACACGTTAATCGATATTAGCGACAAAGCAAATAAATAACTAAATAGCTAAAGATCCGACACATTTAAAATAACTGGCTATTATTACCTTTAGAAAAATTAAATTGTATACATTATTAGTCAACACAAGTCTGATTAAGTGATTTACATGGTTCCGTTAAAAACCCGGCGTTCAATGGTATTTATGTTGTTTTTACTTTCTCATATATACGAAGTATAGAAAAAGTCTTGTAATCGTGCAAAAAAAGAATCGAGATTTTTACAAATCTCGACGTTTTACACCTCACTGATACGGAAAAACATAATTTTGCAATCTTGTCCGTACCGTTCTAGGTTTTTGGAATTTCATATATAAGTATTTTTTCAAAATCGTAGATCCGTATAAACTTTTGAGCGATTTCCGATAACCGGAAATGGCACTTTTTCTACTTTGAATTTTTCAAAGCCTATAACTTGAGTACTATTTCAGATAGATAAATGAAATTTCAAACGTAAGTAAAAAATCTAATTTTCTACCTTCTGTCCCATTTTGAGTAATTTCCGTTGACCGGAAGTACTAATTTACGCGATTTCCGATTTCTCAAAAAACGCATGTAAATTTATAAAGTACTAATAATATTGCGCACTATTATGCACATTTCATTTGGCGTTCACATGGTGTGCAATTCCTATTTCTACGAGATTTTATTCTATTTTAAAAACTTTAAGTATTTAAAATGGAGTTCCCATCCCCTGTTGTTTTATATAAGAATATTCGAGAAAGTTTAGAGGAGATAACTCCCGGTTTAGTTCTTTATTTTAAAAAGTAATTTGTATTACTTTCGGCTGAGAAAATTGTATACATTTCATAGCGCACGTCTTGATAAGTAGATCTATAGATAAAAACAAGTTTATAAAAAGTCTAGTGACAATTTAAGCGCAATTTCCTTATGTTATCCATAACAATTTTAAATCGAGATCAATCATATATTCAGCAACGGTGCCCAAATATTAAAACGTTTATATCAGTATTTGACTATGATTAAAACTCGCCCTCTTGTTTGTAAACATTAGCACGTGGAAAAAAACGAGCGACGCGTAGCTCGCCTCTCTCTCTCTTGCCGCGCGCAGTGACGCGAACGATCCCACGAGGCGACAGGCTAGCCTCCCGTATCAGTCGAAAAAAAGGGGAAAAAAGCCTACACGATGCTCAGTTTAAAAAAGTAGTAATTAATTTTTTGTGACCGAACGAAAGGATATTTGTGAAAACTTTCTTCGGCAATATTGTTCTAAATTATGGCAGGAATCGACTGGTAAATGTTTCAAGTCGCTATGTGGTCTGGTTGCCGAGATATGGGCTAAAAACTGATTTTTTAAGAGGTTTTTTTGGCTTTTCCGGGAAATCCAGGAAGGAATTCCGGAAATGTTTTTGGCCCACAATCATCCTCGAAACTTGCTTAACATATTTACTTTGAAACTAGTCCTCGATATTGCTTCGTTGAGGAGGAGATACGACTTAAAGCTGCGGACATCCATCCATCCATCCATCCATCCATCCATCCATCCATCCATCCATCCATCCATCCATCCATCCATCCATCCATCCATCCATCCATCCATCCATCCATCCATCCATCCATCCATCCATCCATCCATCCATCCATCCATCCATCCATCCATCCATCCATCCATCCATCCATCCATCCATCCATCCATCCATCCATCCATCCATCCATCCATCCTTCCATCCATCCATCCATCCATCCATCCATCCATCCATCCATCCATCCATCCATCCATCCATCCATCCATCCATCCATCCATCCATCCATCCATCCATCCATCCATCCATCCATCCATCCATCCATCCATCCATCCATCCATCCATCCATCCATCCATCCATCCATCCATCCATCCATCCATCCATCCATCCATCCATCCATCCATCCATCCATCCATCCATCCATCCATCCATCCATCCATCCATCCATCCATCCATCCATCCATCCATCCATCCATCCATCCATCCATTCCCAGAAATGACGAGTTAAAACAGCTTACATTGATTTTAATAAATTCAACTTTCACTTTAGGATTATGACATGACTGTTTTTATATAAAATTTAATATAGCTTTACTTCATAAATGATAAATGTACATCATCAGTTCACTAAAAGTCCTGCTGCATTATTGAGAACTGGCAAATAATAGTCCATGTTTACAACAGCAGCTTAGTGGGTTTTTTACTAGCTTTTATTTAACTCACTTCCTCGTCAGTCTGTCGTCAGTCTAGATCACGGGTCTCCAAACTACGGCCCGCGGGCGGGATGCGGCCCGCGAGGTAATCTCATCCGGCCCTCGGAGATATTTTTGTCAACGGAAAAGAAATGTTTGTTGGAGGTGGCTGACAAAAATTTCAAAACAAAATGAAAATGTAGAATAAGGTGCAAATACCATTGAAGTAACTGTGGCCAGTTCAAATAAGGGCGGGTGGGTTTTATAAGTATTTGCCCAACGAACACTTTCCTAATATTAAAACTTTTGCATCAAAGTACCTTTCAAATTTCGGAACAACATACAAACTTTGTCAAGAATGAAGTAGGCCTACGTGAAGAACAATTTGAGAAGAAACTTTGACCTCGAGAGTGTTGTGGACAGAGTTTTTTCAGACTTTTTTCTCGGAGACCCCTGGTCTAGATCAAAAAGGTCGAGCGAAATTGCAGGCACTTCTAACTGACAGATACGGTTCGTATTTCGTTCGGGGGTCAAGACATGAAGACAATGTATCATGACATACAATTTAACCTAATTGGTCGCCTAGTTATTTTTTTAATGAATTCTTTTAAAAAAAATTCATAAAAAACGTTTTAATAACAAGCTTTTATGTAATGATGCACTAAAAAGTAGAAAATAAATTATACACTACTATTTAAATTACTTTAAAGAAAAGCATGGGTCTCTTCTCAAATATTAGTAAAGGTACCCAATAGGTACTAAAGTACTAAAGTGACCCACGCTTTTCTTTATAGTAATTTAAATAGTAGTGTATAATTTATTTTCTACTTTTTAGTGTATTATTACATAAAAGCTTGTTATTAAAAGGTTTTTATGACAACATTTTTTATTGATATTAAAGTATTAATTGCGTATTGTAAATTAAGATAAATTTCAAGAAATTATTGCTATTAAATTTCACTTTTCAGGTGTATTTTTGACGAACTGCACCAAAGAAAATCACCATATACTGATTGTAAAGCCAAATGGATCTAGTCTGCCTGCAAATATAGAAGAGTTTATTGAATCTTTTATGAAAAGATTTCACACAGACTTGTCAAGCAACCATGAAAGAGTTCAGATAACATGTCGGCTACATTATGATAATTCTTTCGATATGGAGAAGTGTCCTGGTATTTGTGAAGAGATTCGGGCAAGGTATAACTTTACAGTAGACATTAACTGCTTACCGTCACGAAAAAACGGATCGAAGCCACATCCGCATAATAATCTTGAGGTCTTTCTTAGCATTGATAATGAAATTTCTTATTCCAATAGTTGGATAAGTGAGCTCCAAGATACACAAACAATTTCGATATTAATAAATGCAGAGAAACTCAGTGCAAATGATTTTTCAAAAATTGTCTTGCTGTCTAAACATACCTTTCTTCTGTCTGACCGAAACATATACAGTGAATATCAACTAGATCATAGTGTAACATGGATAAACACATCGACGGCTAAGGTACTACACGACGCCCTGATATGTACCAACTGCAGACAGAGCTGGACGCCATTTGTAGATACCAGGACAAAAACACTTTCATCCTGTTATTTTGTGTTACACGTGAATTATACAGAGATTAATATATGGGAAGCAGGCAAGAAATGTGATACCGTGGAGGCGAAAATGGTTACCATAGAAACAGAAGAAGAGTTCCAGTTTGTACAAGACCTTCTAAAGAAAACATTGGATGTCTCAGGTCCAGAGACTTGGTGTAGACAAAAAAACAACAGTGTGTGTCTGGCCTTGAACCTAACTCGACATGGGAACATTTTTAGGTGGGGTCAAGGTCGACCACTGGTCATATCTCCGCCATGGTCATCAGGCCTTGAAGAAAGTGGAGATTGTGTCACGTGGGTTTTATCACGTGATGAAATTGGACACAACGGAATATGGCGTCAAGTTGATTGTAATATGAGAGATCGATATGTTGTCATCTGTGAGGTGGATGTGTATAAAAAAATCAAAATTAACTTAATAAAGAAGGGGCCAGAATTTGTACAATATAATACTTACATAGTTTCTGTCCCTGCTTTTTTGGAGGATGAAAAATTCTACAATTGGTATAATAAACCTTCTATTCCGCGATTCTCATGTGTTTCAGATGCCAAGACTTTCACATCTGTAGCATATTCGTTTGTCTGTGACGACAAAATTGATTGTCCAAATGGTAGAGACGAAAATATGTGTGAGATAAGCGCTGACATAGAAGACAGACACTATAACATGGTTCATAAGCAAGCTATTAGCAGAGTACAAACATCAGCGAGCTGTACTTCTAGTCAGAGCAAAACTTTCAAAAATCAGCTCCGCTTTCATTTTGATGACTTCTGTATTGAACTAGCGGACCAGGAGTGGAGCAAAAACACAATGTATTTGAAGGGCTTCGGCCCAGGCTACATCTCACTGTCTTCACTATGGCCTGATATCCTGGCATGCAGTAAAGGTCCTGCTCCTGTTGATACAATAGGATCTAACCAAACTATGACATGTGTTATGGCCCCTAAATGTTTGTACATTACATCACGTAGAGCTGACGTGATAGGTTGCCAACATCTGACCCACCTACAGAACTGTACGACATACAAATGTCCATCTGGCTACTCTAAATGTCCACTGTCTTATTGTATCCCAGAGACTTACGTCAATGACGGGACACAGGATTGTCCACAGGGAGAAGATGAAAACAATCTAATGTTGAAGTGTTTCAATACGTCACAGTATGTTTTTCTAGAGAACGTTTGTGATGGTTTCAATGATTGTCCTAGAGGCGATGATGAAATTAATTGCCACGTTGAATGTCCTAACGGGGTAAGATGTGTGCAGGCACAGCCTTTGTAACTGATTTGTATTATGATATTACCGACGCGAGAAATTATACCAGCTTTATTAATAATTCAATCCGTACACTGCGTTTTTTCGAAAACAATATGGACTCGGTTCAATTGAACATGCGTAATGGTTCAAAATTAATTGAATTATACTGTGATTCAATGAAAATTAAGTCAGAGAACTTTACTTTCTTAAGAATTTCAGAAGACAATATAATATTAATTGCCTCATTCAGATGGAATTTAATCACTAGAATTACATCGGATGGATGTTTTTCTAGAATGAAAAGGCTTAAAAAATTCGACCTGTCACACAACAAAAAATTAACAACTTATAATTTATCAATTTCTTCGCTAGAATCGTTAGATTTATCATATACAAACGTTTCAAGTCTTGATAGTAAAATTTTTAATGACATGAGAAAACTTAGATTTCTGTTCTTAACAAAAACAAAACTAATTAACTTAAAATTTATTCCTAGAGAATACATGTTACATGTTCTCGATATAACCGGCACTGACATGAAGGGTATAGGCCCTAATTACTTTAACAACCTGCTAATTAGAAATCGTGTAAAAACAGATAATTATAGACTTTGCTGTCCTCAGGCGCTTGGCAGCAAAACTCCTGTAGATAAATGTGAATCTGATGTCGAACCAATTTCTTCGTGCAAAGACCTTGTCAATGATGTTAGCATGAGAACTATTCTGTGGGCGATGGGTCTTCTGGCCTTGTTGGGGAATGTGTTTGCTCTAGCGTATAGGGTGATATGGGATAGAAGGGTTTTACAGACAGTGTACGGGCAGTTTGTGTCCAACCTCTGTATCTCAGACATGATCATGGGCTTTTATCTCATCATTATTGGCGTTGCTGATGAGGTGTATCGGGACAATTATTTTGTCCGCGAAGAAGAATGGAAATCTGGGGTTGTCTGCCAAGTGGCCGGGTTTCTGTCAACCCTCTCCAGTGAGGTCACGACGTTCTTTATCTGTCTGATAACACTGGACCGATTTCTGACACTCAGGTTCCAAAATGGCAAGTACCGGTTCACCACTAGGACAAAACGTGCATCCATCATCCTCTCCTGGCTTCTTGGGTTCTCTTTAGCTTTGGTGCCAGTACTGTGCCCTGAGTGGGGAATATTCACATCTAATTCCATGTGTTTGGCATTTCCTTTAGACACTAATTTAAGTGGCGGACGTTATTACTCTGTTGCCCTTTTCTTAGGGTTAAATTTTATCCTGTTTCTCTCCATCATAGTTGGGCAGTTTTTCATCTTTCGATCTCTCTCGGCAAGAAGATCTATTTCTTCTTTCAATAACGTAAACCGGAATAGACGTACCCAGGACGTACTGGTTGCTAGGCAACTGTCTCTTGTGATAGTGACCAACTTCCTTGCCCTGGTTCCGGTGCAGGTGATGGGGAGTCTGGTACTAGCTGGCGTTGTACTGGACAACGACGTCTACTCTTGGACTGCCGTGTTTGTTTTACCTCTGAATTCGGCATTGAACCCTATTGTTTACTCTCTTCCGAAATTGTGCAACAAGTTTCAGTCTCTGAAGAATTCATGCCGTAAATAACACGGCAGTCAAGTTTTTTCTAGCGGAAATAAACGCTGTCATTCTGCTTTCTATACGTCTTTTCCTTCGCTCTAATAAAGGATTTCCTATAATTCTACATAGAATTTTTTGCTAACATGCTATGTCCTTTGCATTTGTCCTCCCAAGAGCAAACTGCAAGGCAGCAGTTGTCTGATTTTGGCGTTTATTGTTTGGTGTTCCATGTGAAGACTAGGGCACGGTTGGCCAGAATAAGCGACCTCTCCATGTATGTCCTTTTTTTATTAATAAAGGGAGATTTTCACCCTTTAAGTAACAAAAAGTTTGAACTATTTTTTATAGCTGTTTTTAAACTATTATATTTTATTTTAATTTTCAATTTTTAAAATATACAGGCTTTAAAATAATTAATTATAAACGAAGATTCTTTTTGATCGTGTACTTGTTAACACATTGAATCTTGGTGTAAATGTTTCGAATCTAAAATGTACTCAAATTTAGCAGACAAATATGTTTTTCTGTTTAGAAAGATTGTACATCTTAAAGATAATCATATACATTTTTCTTTATAGTTATTTAAATAAAAGTCTATAATTTATTTTCTTCTTTTAGTGCATTATTAAAAGTTTTTATGAATTTTTGTGTGTGTACTATACAGAGGCGTATATTATTTCATATATATGTTAAATGTAATTTAATGTATATAAAAATGGCTATGTTTGTAAATTATTGGCTATCAGATAAATTAGTTTATTACTGTTAAAGTAGTGGCGGATTTACAGATTTGGTAGTCTTTTTGTATAGCTGGAGTAGAGTCAATCAGTTTCTTACATGCCTGCATGAGTACTGAATGTGTTATCAAATTAAGCCAGATTACCGTTTTATGAATTTAGAAGTCAATAAATCCTAGATTAAAATAGTTGATAATACACAACAACATCAATAGTAATGCATTTATATACAGTTTTTTATTTTTAAATCGGTGTTTATTATCTCTATGTTTCAAAATATGTATTTAAAAAATCTATTATATATTACAGTTTTTAAAATAAATTACAAATGTCTTTACAATCAATATTTTGTTGTGGATAATGAATGTGGATGTTTTGTTTTTTTAAATGCAATTAGTTGTATTCAGTATATTGTTTACCTTCTTTTAAATGTTTATAAAAAGTTTTATAAAATGTCATTATTAAAACAATTTTTTTCAATATTACTCTTACGAATGTAATAATTTTGATCGAAATGTATACTATACCAAATTTATTAATATAATTAATTGATTAATCGAAGTATGTGGAACAGGACGTACATTTTTTACATTTTTTTCTTCTAAAAACTTAAAGTTTAATTTTCACTAGATTTGTTTTTATTATGCAGCTATTTTAGAGATGAGACGGCTTAGCCTTGCGGTAGAGATCCAGACTGCTAACCCGAGAGTCTCGAGTTTGAATCCGGGTTCAAATCAGTGGAACGTCTCTGAGTCCACCTAGCACTTATGGGTACCTAACTGGGCATAGTGCTGACAATGCTATACCTTCATATGTATAGGTCTCTGAAACAGATGGACTTTACTTCATCTGCCCCATGTTTCTTGTGCACGAACGGTAAAAGATGATGATGACTTTAGAGAAGCGCTTAAGAAGAGAAATTGCTTTGTAATAACTTATTGTTGCAGTGTTTTATATAATTGGTGTTTATTGGTGTTAATAAATTGTACAAAAATAGTTTTTCTTTTTATTTATAAAATGCCTTTGGTTTTATAAGTGATCTTGAGGTTCGTTTCGAAATTTAGATTGTATTAGGTAATGGTCATTTGCTATCTGTTTATATGCGAAGGCGCGTATTTCAAGTCAATTTCATAACAGGCCTACAATTAAATGAAAAACAGTTTTTAAACTTTATCTCTAAATAATTAACAAGTTAAAAAGTAAAATTAAGTGAAAAAAAAATTTCTGCAATAAAATAAAGACAGAAAAAGAAATGAGTGTCAAAACTATCAATCTATTTCAATATAATAGATAAAAAAAAACTTTTACCTACTAACTAAAGCTTAGCACTGCAAAAAAGCACACACATGTCAGCCGAGACTAAAATTCGCGGTACAAAACTACTGTAGCGGCGTACATCAGAGAGTCAATTTAACCACGAGAGATTTAGGTCTCGCAAACCGACACAAATTTCTAAAATTTCTATCCTTTTACTAAAATGATAAAACTAAAATGTAAAATGCTACAATATAATCAGTAGTGAGACTCCTCAAATATTTGTGAAACAAAATTTAGGGACGACGATTTGGTATTTTTCCTCCCCTGTTTGCGACCAAGACGATTGAGTGCCGCTTGACGCAGGGAGTTATTCACATCTCTATTAGTAAATCAGAGGGATATAACATAAAGACAACTTACGGGCGGGTAAGAAAGTGGTGCAGTGTTTAGTGGTCATCAAAGCAGTGATTGTAAAAGAAAGTAAGTAAACAACACTTGAAAACCTGACGGTCTGTCATGAAACAGGTAAAGAAGAGTTCAACTCTTTCTGTGACCTCATCTTTATTTTCAGTAAAGGGTGAGGTAAGTGGTGTTCTACGGACTGAACCCGGATTTGAACGCGATGCTCTACTACTCAACTAAGCCGTCTTAACTTTTTATTTATCTATTTATGTCTTTTCCTGATTCTCTGATGTGATATCCACACATTTACATTACAATTATCGACAGCGTTGCTTAGAGGGAGAGAGCAATCACCAAATTTCCATCCGTCATAGTGATTCGCTAATACCCTCCACGTTTCTTCTATGTCCGGTTTGTGCTCTCCCTGCCCAGTGTGTATGTGATGGTTACATTTAAAAAAAAATCCAATAAAAAATTAATGAGACTTGTCCATTCTCCAAAAGTTCATCCGAAGATGTGCAGAGTATTTGTACTTTAATGTAATAAACCGGTAGTGATCTCTCCTAAACTTTCTCGGATATTCTAATATAAAACTACGAGGGATGGCAACTCAGGACATAGACAATATTTGTAATCCATTTTTAATTACTTAAACTTTTTATAATAGAATGGAATTTCGTAAAAAAAAAAAAAAGAATTGCACACTAAGTGAACGCCTAATAAAATGTGCATTATAGTGGGCAGTATTATTAGTACTTTATAAATTTACGTGCGTTTTTTGAGAAATCGGAAATAGCGTTAATTAGTACTTCTGGTCAACGGAAATTACTCAAAATTTGACAGAAGGTAGAGAATTATATTTTTTACGTACTTGTGAAATTTCATTTATCTATCTGAAATAGTACTCAAGTTATAGGCTTTTGAAAAATTCAAAGTAGAAAAAGTACCACTTCCGGTTATCGGAAATCGCTCAAAAGTTTATACGGATCTACGATTTTGATAAAATACTTATATATGAAATTTCATCAACCTAACTGTAACGGTACTCAAGTAATCGTGTTTACACACAGACACACACACAGACACACACACACAGACAAATAGACATACGGACAAGATCGCAAAATTATGTTTTTCTGTATCAGTGAGGTGTAAAACGTCGAGATTTTTTTTTTTTGCACGATTACAATACCTTCTCTATACTTCGTATATACGAGAAAGTAAAAACACAAAAAATCACTGTTAATACATCATGTGAAGCTAATAAGTTTACGTAGCACTTAACAAGTGCAAAAGCATATGTGCAATCTATCATAACGTGTAGTGGGTAGACATGAGAATAAAAGCATTGGTTTTAGGGTTTTAAGGTACCACGTCAAAAACAACCAGTGTCAAAAATATTTTAAGAAAATTGGTAGACTGTTTTGACTTACCATTCCGCCATAACTCTTTTTTTTGATGGAATAGTAAGTCGAAACAGTCTACCAATTTTATTTGTAAAATAAAATTTGACTATAGTTTCCGGGGGGTAAGGACACTGTTAAATCTCGTTATGGTAAATTTTGTCACGCTTCCGTGTGATTGATGCGATTTGCAAACCGCGGGACCCGGCATTACCGGATTTTTTTTAATACGTCAGACCGAACTCACTATCCCCTCTCACCGTTAACACGGCGTAGACGGGAAAGCTCTTGATTCCAGTGATCCGAGTACTTTTTGCAGACCGAGGGCTGGGCCAGTGCGAGAAATCCACGGAGACATTATTACTGTTTTACATTAGCACCGCGCATCACATTGTCACACACGGATGGAGCACTACAGTGTAAAATGCTGATTCAAGTATTTCCCTGATCCTACTTGTAGGACACCGAATTAGCGGATAAAAAGTTCTTCATGTGTAAAACTAGGCAATTACAACCCCCACTAAAACAAAGTTTAAAATAATATAGCCTTAGAACTTCAAGTTTAATTGATGGCTAAACTAAATTAGTATATCTCCGACAAAATTCAACATCAACATGAAACAATATCAACACACACTCACTTTATACTGGAACCATATCAACATACACACACACACTTTATACTGGCACAATATCAACACACACACACACACTGTATATGGGAACACGAACGGAAAGAGAGAGATGAATAGTTCCAAACAAATTTGCAAATGCCAATTGACAGACGACACAAAAGCGGATGTTACGTCAAAGATCCAGTTTAGTAGACTCGTCCAATCACAGGTGTGCTGGGGGAGGTGTGGTTGTGTTCCATATTTCATAAGTGATCATCTGTAAGTTAGATAATAATAATGATGAAGACGATGATGTTACAAGCTTTTATTTAACTCACTTCCTCGTCAGTCTGTCTGTCTATATCAAAACGTCTGAGCAAAATTTCGGACACTTTTGACAACGTTGGCACGTGGGTCAAGAGATGAAGACAATGCATAATGACATTTAATTTAACTTGATTGGTTGCCTGATTATTTTTTTATGAATTAATTAAAATTTTGTCAAAATTTGTAGGCTCATCAAACTATTCCGCACTATTAGAAACGCGTCATCACGTTCAATAGGTGCGCAATGGTTTTTTAGTTATGCAGCTCTAGTGTAAATAAAACATGTAAAGTACTAAAAAATAAACCAAGAGTGATCTTCCCTAAGCTTTCTCGAATATTCTTATACAAAACAACAGGGGCTGGAAACTCGGAATATAGACATGATTTTTAATCCATTTTAAATACTTAAACTTTTTAAAATAGAATAAAATCTCGTAGAAATAAGAATTGCACACCATGTGAACGCCAAATAAAATGTGCATAATAGTACGCAATATTATTAGTACTTTATAAATTTACATCGGTTTTTTGAGAAATCGGAAATAGCGTAAATTACTACTTCCGGTCAACGGAAATTACTCAAAATTTGATAGAAGGTGGAGAATAAGATCTTTTACTTACATGTGAAATTTCATTTATCTGTGTGAAATAATACTAAAGTTATAGGCTTTCGAAAAATTCAAAGTAGAAAAAGTACCACTTCCGGTTATCGGAAATCGCTCAAAAGATGATACGGATCTACAATTTTGATTTACTTATAAATGAAATTTCCTCAATCTAGCTGTAACGGTACTCAAGTTATCGTGTTTACACTTACACACACGCACACACACACACACACACATAAACACAGACATGCGGACAAAATTGCAAAACTATGTTTTTTTCGACTCAGGAAGCCGTAAAACGTCGAGATTTGCAAATATCTCGATTTTTTTGCACGATTACAAGACTTTCTCTATACTTCGTATTTACGAGAAAGTAAAAATTCGTAAAAAAAACGTTTTAATAACAAGGTTTCATGCAATAATGATCTAAAAAATTCATATAAAACGTTTTAATAACAATCTTTTTATGTAATTGTCACACCCTTTTTGTGTGACTGGGTTCACGATATAAACTTGCCACAGGCCTTTCTCCTACCTTTATCTATCACATACGAAATCACAAGACAAGCCTTCTTTTACGAACTATATACATTTATTTTGTCTTCACATAGACAGCGTGTTCAGCCAAGCTACGCCGTGTTCTTGCCTTCTTCTCCCTTCCTCTCGCGCATGCGCACAGCCACTGTCTTTCTGATGCAATCTCACACACACACTCCCAAGCTACGATCCACAAATATTTCACTGTTATACGCCCTTTCTCCCGTTAAAAAAAATTAATTTTTTTTTTTTTGTTATATAGATCACATTCACTATAAAATCTTCATGATAACATAACAGTGAAATGAAAATCATGTTGAAAAAGAAACTTGCTAATGAACATCCCAAGTTATTTTATATGTACACTTAATTAAAACAATGATATTCATAAAATACATGGCAGAGTGTAAAGCGTCACTTATCTTATAAGTATCGCCATTAAGAAAAATTGTAACTTAGGTAAATCTTCTTAGTTTAGTAAGAACCAATGACTCTAACTAAGGAATATCTCCTCTTAGTGTAACAAACAAAAATCCTTAAACCTCACTAAGGAATATTGCCTCTTAGTGTATCTCAAATAAATCTAACTGAGGAAACTTTCTCCTACTAGAACAAAATCATAGCTATGTAATAGCTCCCATGGGCAAATCATATTCTTAATTTCCCTACTTCAATGGTTGAGGTCAACTCCTCATCATAATATATGTAAATTACCACATCTGTCAGGTCATACTGCCATAATCATGTTCATTACTTAACAAGATATACAGTATACATACAAATCACAAAATACAATAAAATGTATGTTCATTTTCATTACTAAATTAAAATAGTGGTAAAACATATTTATACAAGTCATTTTATGACTTATTCCTATCTTGCTCACATTTTTAAAATGTTAATGTTCTCTGGAAGTACACATCACATACTACATTATTCAAAATTTCCTTATAAGAATTGGCTGATATGTCTCAGGTCATTATTTTCTTTAGTCGGTTCCATGTTTGTTTATTTATCTTCCATCTTTCTTGATAAAAAATTTAGCTAGTGTATTGTGCAGTCCCTTTACAGGTTAGCTTTTCTTGACATAATGTTATTAGACAAATCCATTTTCCTTATGAAAGCAATATTTACTAAGTCAAAATTCCAAACACATAGTTAAGCTCTGTTAATTGAATACACTTTTAACAACAATAGGATCCATTAGCATTACCATATAAAGTGCAAAGAAATACACAACTGTTATGTTCATAAACATCAGTTAACAAAATACAAGGTTCAATAACAAACTAAACATTTGTTAACACATTATGATAACAACTCCATGCTTTACCTTAAATGGTTTTCTAACTTACACATTTTTCTAAAGTCAATAACATGTAAAATGATGTATGTTAGTAGTCCCCATATCACTGATGCTTAAGTACCAATGCACACAACATAAAAAGTAACATATTTTGTTAGCCAAAAAAGAATGTGTAGAGCCAATCAATGAAATAAAGCTTTTAAACTGTTGAGGTTGGTGATACACTAAGGTGGTTAAAAGTTATATTGTTACATCCACTAAACCAGGTTCTATATGCATGATAACTGATGTTATATATTAAAACTTGAAAGTGAAATCTTAAAGGAGTAGTAAGTTCAGCATATTTATCCACAAAATATTATAAAAATTGCATAGTCCAAACAATGATTTCACTTCTTTCTTTGTACTAGGAGTTTTGATATTCAATATTTTGTCCCTGTTTCCTTCAGTAGGTCTAATTTCTTTATTTCCAACCTTGAATCCTAGGAATTCTACTGTATCTACTCCCACATGCAGTTTCTCTGGTGCTATTGTAACCCCATGTTTTCTTAGTCTTTCTAGTAGTTCTTTTAGTGTTTCTATGTGTTCTGCCCATGTGTTATTGTGTATGCATATATCATCAACAAAGAAGACCAGGTTTTTCATTCCCTCTGTCATTTTATTCATGAATTTTTGGAATGTGGCAGTACTGTTCACAAGTCTGAATGACATCACCTTCCATTGACATAGACCTTTGCTAGATGTAAAGGCGGTGTGTTGTCTTGACTCCTTTTCCAGTCCTATTTGCCAGAAGCTTCTGTTTAAATCACAAGTGGTGAAAATTAAGGATTTACTGATAGTTTCTAAAATGTCTTTAGGATCATTCATGGGTGCAGCATCTATCTTAGTCCTTTTATTCAACTCTCGATAGTCACAACATATCCTTACTTTGTTGTTCTTTTTTCTTACTATCACCATGGGTGATGAGTATGCTGATTCTGTTCTTTCTATTTGCCCGGACTCAAGTAGAAAATCCAGTTCTGCTTCAACAGCTTCTCTATAGGCAACTGGAACTTTGTAATGCTTCCCTTTCATAGCACTTCCCTTTCATAGCACTATAATCAGTCAATTCTATTTTGTGTTGAATTGTTTCAGTAAAACCCATTTCTATTGTAATCATATCATTGTACTCATTTATTATTTCGTCCATTATGTTTTTCTCCTTCACTGGGATATGATAAGTCTTAATTTCTTGTGTATTACAGCTTTCACTTATTATAGTACAGGCCATATGTTCCTCTTCTATCAGTTTCTCTGGCTCTACATATAATTTCTTCATTCTGTCTATGTGTATAGGAGTGTTATTTCCCTTTATGTTTATTTCATAATTTACATCAGATAGATTCTTGATTACTTCACAAGGTCCTTGAAATGCTTCTATGTTTTCTTTGTCTGGCAGTTTGACAAACACTACACCTCTTCTTTCAAAAGTTTTTAAATATCTATGTTTGTTTTGTATATTTCTGTGCCTTTCACTGGCTACTTGTGCATTCTCTTGGGCTGTCTGGACACCATAAACTATTCTTTCTGTAGTTTCATGAGGACCAAATTCCTCTTCTTGTTTATTTAATAATTCAAGTTCAAAAGGAGAAAAACCTGTTGACTCATGTTTAGTCTCTCTGTTTGCGAATAGTACTTGAGATTGGTTACTTTTACTTTTTTCAAACTCTAACTCATGCTGTCTCTGTTTTTCTCTATCTTCTAATTGTCGCTGTTTTTCTCTATCTTCTAATTGTCTCTGTTTTTCTCTATCTTCTAATTGTCTCTGTTTTTCTCCATCTTCGAATTATCTCTGTTTTTCTCTATCTTCGGCCTCCATTTTAACTTCTGCTAGATCTAGTTCCCTATTAGCCTCCCTTTTAACTTTTTCTTTCTCAGCCTCCCGTTTAACTTTAGCCATTTCAGCCTCCATTTTAAGTTTTGCTGTCTCAGCCTTTATTTTAACTGTTTCCTTCTCAATCTCCATTATATATATAGCGAATTCCCTCTCTGACTCTCTTTCTTTCCTTTCAATTTCATCATCTACCTTCTTTTCTGCTATTTTATCTTCAATCCATTTGGCCTTTACTGCCCCTGTGTATCCTAACAAATCAGCTACCCTAATACACTTGGCATAGAACTCAATATCCATCGTAATGATGCAAGAACAGTTATTCAGTTACACTACTAAATCTAGATTAATTTCTTTCCTTCACGGTGTAGATCACCGACCACTTCTGACGCCAAAATGTCACACCCTTTTTGTGTGACTGGGTTCACGATATAAACTTGCCACAGGCCTTTCTCCTACCTTTATCTATCACATACGAAATCACAAGACAAGCCTTCTTTTACGAACTATATACATTTATTTTGTCTTCACATAGACAGCGTGTTCAGTCAAGCTACGCCATGTTCTTGCCTTCTTCTCCCTTCCTCTCGCGCATGCGCACAGCCACTGTCTTTCTGATGCAATCTCACACACACACTCCCAAGCTACGATCCACAAATATTTCACTGTTATAGTAATAATGCACTAAAAGTAGAAAATAAATTATACACTACTATATAAATAACTATAAAGAAAAGAGTGTCTCTACCTAAGTATTAGTAAAGGTATCCAATAGATTCTAAAGCGACCCACGCTTTTCTTTATAGTTATTTGAATAGTAGCTAATAATTTATTTTCTACTTTTTAGTGTTTTTATGATGAAGATGCTGGTGATAAGAAATACAGTATGATGATGAAGATACTATTTTATAGCGCGTAAGTAAACGCATGCAGAAAAGTATATAGTATTCCTATTACAAAAAACAGTTTAATTTGTATTGAAATTAAGTATAGTTTTAACAGCGATTACGGCAATGTAATAATGTCAGGGGCGGAACTACCATGCCGCCAGATCCCCAATGCCGGGAATGAGGGAAAGAGGGGGGGGGGGGGGTGGGGGGGGGGGTGGTCGTTCAGAAAATGCGACCAAAAGAAAAACCTATGAATTTTTAACAATGTCTACTATAGCTTTGATTGTTTTACAGTAAGAAAAAAATTTTGCGTAAAAAAATATTTTTAAAATCTAAATAAAATAGCAGTTTGAAATATAAGACCAACTCTTAAGTCAAGTATCCTTAGAGCCGAGTTAACTCATGTGCGTCCTACGGACATGAGCACACAAATCTGAGACACTCGTGTTAGCCCCCCCCCCCCGTGTTCCAGAAGTAAATATTTATTTGAATGACTTTAACATAACACGACCCACTGTATTGTACACGTTTTACCAGACACCTTACGACGATATTTTTATTAATGTTTTATATTAACCTGCTTACAGAGAAAAAGAGAAAAAGAGCCCTCTCTCTCTCTCTCTCTCTCTCTCTCTCTCTCTCTCTCTCTCTATATATATATATATATATATATATATATATATATATATATATATATATATATATATATATATATATATATATATATATATATATATATATATATATATATATACTTTTTTACGGGGGGGGGGGGGGTTGACACCATTAAGTGCCGCACCGGGTGTCACCCGACCTTGCTACGTCACTGGGATAGTGCTACCATATAATCCATTCATATGGCGAGGTCAAGAAACATATATCTGTGTAAAGCAACAAACAACATCAACAGTGAACACCTATTGAGAAATAAAAGCGGGATGGCCAAAATAACCTTGCAAAAGTTCAGTTGACCGTGGGTAAAAGCTATAACTACGTATAACAATCTGTTTTCACTGCCATTTCTGATGGAAACGCCCTTTGATTGATTGACTTGACATTGAATGAAAACAGCAAATGTTGAAAATACCATGTTACCGCCCATATTAACATGATTTGTTTTCACTAAACAATTCATAAGGAAAAAATTTCCCCATGTGTCAGCAATGATACTTTGATTTATTGAGGTTATGTCGGAAGAAATGTCAACATCGTTAGCAAGGCTATAAAAGCCAAGCCCCATCTCACTATTGAAATAACACAGATTGGAGTCTGATGACAAAATTTGGTGGAGGACATAAACCTTTCAACAATGTCTTTAAAGTTTTTATTGATGTGTTTCTTTCTGGCCGTAAAGACAAGCAGCGGTATGTAGAAATTAAAATGCGTATTTGTGTGTATATGTTTTTGTGTATTTTTGTCATATTGAGTTCTAAAAAAAGCGGAATTGATATCCCTTACACTTTTTTTGGATATTCTTATATAACAACTGCATACCAGTGCTCCGCCACGGTAAATATTTTTTACATGTACCAAATTGGGAACAGAAAAAACCAAACACAAATGCAAACACAAACTCAAACACAACGCAAACGCGAACATCAAACAAAAAAGTCAACACAAACACAACGCAATGTCGAACCCCAACCTAAACAAAAATGCAAACGCAAACGAAAAAAAAACAAAAACGAAACCGCTGACACAAACGCTAACGCAAATGTAACACCCAAACATAATATTAACGCAAACGCGACACACAAACACAAACACAAGGGCAAACACAAACGCAAACGCTTTATCAAACGGCTTTGACATACAAATGGCCATGTATTCCAACAATAATTGCCCCATAAATAACCGACACACGCGAGCAGCGCGTTGCGCTGAAGGAATATCCGCCCCAAAACTCTCAGGTACTATCCATATCCACACCGTAGCGAAGCACGGGTATAAGCTACCCGCGCGCAGCGCAGTGCGCTGAAGGATTATCTGCCCCATTAAGGGGACCCCATCCCCTCTGAGGTAATATCCATATCCAGACCTTATTCCGGAATTGTATAGAAGTAACAAAATCAGTAAAACCATGGCGTAGTCTGTCGAGCCGTTCAGGAAACCATCGGTAATACTGTAAAACATTATTTATTTGCCGAGATATTATTTTTAATGCATTTTGTTTTAAAATGTGCATGGATTAATTTTAGTTGCATTTTGAGTATCCATCCATCCATCCATCCATCCATCCATCCATCCATCCATCCATCCATCCATCCATCCATCCATCCATCCATCCATCCATCCATCCATCCATCCATCCATCCATCCATCCATCCATCCATCCATCCATCCATCCATCCATCCATCCATCCATCCATCCATCCATCCATCCATCCATCCATCCATCCATCCATCCATCCATCCATCCATCCATCCATCCATCCATCCATCCATCCATCCATCCATCCATCCATCCATCCATCCATCCATCCATCCATCCATCCATCCATCCATCCATCCATCCATCCATCCATCCATCCATCCATCCATCCATCCATCCATCCATCCATCCATCCATCCATCCATCCATCCATCCATCCATCCATCCATCCATCCATCCATCCATCCATCCATCCATCCATCCATCCATCCATCCATCCATCCATCCATCCATCCATCCATCCATCCATCCATCCATCCATCCATCCATCCATCCATCCATCCATCCATCCATCCATCCATCCATCCATCCATCCATCCATCCATCCATCCATCCATCCATCCATCCATCCATCCATCCATCCATCCATCCATCCATCCATCCATCCATCCATCCATCCATCCATCCATCCATCCATCCATCCATCCATCCATCCATCCATCCATCCATCCATCCATCCATCCATCCATCCATCCATCCATCCATCCATCCATCCATCCATCCATCCATCCATCCATCCATCCATCCATCCATCCATCCATCCATCCATCCATCCATCCATCCATCCATCCATCCATCCATCCATCCATCCATCCATCCATCCATCCATCCATCCATCCATCCATCCATCCATCCATCCATCCATCCATCCATCCATCCATCCATCCATCCATCCATCCATCCATCCATCCATCCATCCATCCATCCATCCATCCATCCATCCATCCATCCATCCATCTATCTATCTATCTATCTATCTATCTATCTATCTATCTATCTATCTATCTATCTATCTATCTATCTATCTATCTATCTATCTATCTATCTATCTATCTATCTATCTATCTATCTATCTATCTATCTATCTATCTATCTATCTATCTATCTATCTATCTATCTATCTATCTATCTATTTACTACTAAAACTCAAGTTTGTTTACATGTTTGAATATTTATTTGCTTGTTTTTTTTGTTAGTCTGATTGGCTACTGGAGAGAATCTGCACTATGTGTAGAGCTGTAAAATAGTGTGTAGGTAGAGAACATTTTTTGTTTTCAGCCATACTGTTAATCACAAATTTATTTAAAGACGTTAATTAATTAATTGATTTTTTCATTGGTAGATTAACCACATTAATTAAAAAAGTTTAAAATATTTGCTTTACTTTGAGTGAATATTGACGTCACGTGATTTATTTACTTTTTAGTAGAATAAATGGCGGCTTCAATCCAAGATTTCGTGGCCAATTCAGATCTTTAACGCGTTATAAAGCTAATTTTCTTTCGGCTATAACTTTAACAATACGTCCGTTTGCTGTAATTTTTACGTTCCAACACTTATATCAATTTTCAACTGTCTTTTTCATTTAGTTTTACAATAAATTCCTCTAGCTCTACAATCTGTCCAAGAAAGATATTTATAGATCTAAATATCAGGTGGCCAAGAAAGTTATTTATTGATCTAAAATCTAGGTCGAACCAAATTATTTTAAAATCAGAATAATTTATTGAGTTTCTTTATTAAATTTTTTTAGTCCTTAAATATTTGATATAAATCTTTCCTTTTTACTTTCACGGATCATCTAATTCAAGAATAATACAAGTGATTTATCTATCTAGGTTCTAGATCTAGATTTAGATTCTAGAGTTACGGAAAATTAGACTTAACCAAACCAATCGTAGAATCTAGGTAATTTTATCTAGATCTTGATAATAATGAGTTTCTATACTAAACTATTTCAGACCTTTATTATTTTATATAAATCTTTGTTTTGTAAAATCTTAGTTTAGCGTCGTGAATTCCAAATAAAATAGTAATGTGCGGTTGTGGTAACTAATGAATATTTCTTTCATTGGACCAAATTTATGACATATTTTACAACAGATATTTTATAACAGATAACTGTATAACTAATCACAATCCATGACCAAACCAGTCAAAAATATCCTGGAATAAACTTAAAACTATCCTGTTCGAGACAACAATGAGTAAATACAAGCAACGGCCATATTTCAAAAACAATAAAACTGTAGTTTCCCTTGAAAAATTGTTTATTCACATTTCTGTTGGGTTGATTTTGTGGTTTAATATGGTTTTGTATTATTTTAAAATATACCTGTATAGTAATATTTCTTTTTTTTTTCTAAAATAGTTTAAATGACTGACTACTAATAGACCATTTCAGACTTAATAGAGTGCATCCAAGACCACAACAATTGTTGGAAGGTCGAACTTTTGAACACTTTTTTTTGCAGAAATCAAATTATTATTAGATAGCCCATAAATTACGTCGCTCTTACGGGTTCTCAGATAATTATGGCAGCGTGCACTATTACAGAAAAACATATAATGATGAACATATTGTTTCAGATAGAAATTGTGATGTGTGGTGGGGAGAGGTTAATCAGAACTCAGCTGTGTGATTTTGAGTTTTTTTTCTTCGTGAAATCAGGGGATGGTTGTGGGAGAAAGACCAGCTGTTGAAGTATGACGCGTCATTCATTGGTGATCCATTTTCTCAGTGGGGACGATAGAACTATTAAGATGGGTCAAGAAATGTTAAAAGCATGCTGAGTCGTATTTCTTGAACCCCCACCTTTTCATCCCCCACTTAGCCCATCGTCACTGAGTTAACGCTCGCGCGTGACGTCATGTACCTGTACTGCCGACCATTAGGTTAATTTTATAGAAAAGAAAAAAAATCAAGCACTGCCGTTTTGACACTTATGCGACGTTTAATTTGAATAATTATGTTGGTGTTCGATTAAACAGCCCCGCCCACAACTATCACTCGTCTATTTAAACGTACGTGGTTATTTCTGAAAGCTTGTCTGTCTTGAGACTTTCGGCCCTTTAATAATGTATTAAGCTCCCACCGTATAGAACTAGACTACCCATATTAAGCTCCAAAAGAAGCTTGGTGACAACGGGATGGCCGTCCGATTTTGAAGCTGCTCTGTGCTTTATAAAAAGCACAGTAAACGATAAGATGACACTTATATTAAAGTAAATTATAGTTCTGAATCTTGATACATTAAAAGTGATATTCCAAAATTAAGAGCCAGACAGTCAGCATGATATTTCAATTTAAGTCCAAAAAAAAACCAATGTCCTCAAACGATGGAGCATTACTAAATGTTTGCGTAGTTTCGCGAAATTGAATTAAAGCATTTACATCATCTTACAAAGCGCGATAGCCTATTGGTGCTCTAACGCGGCCCCGTTTGGTTCGTCGGATCCGAGCCCCATGCTGATGGCCATATTCCCACCGCTCCACATTAGACGCGGCATATTCGTCGACAGGCATTTGGTGGTAAGCCTTTTTGACGGGGATAATTTTTTGAGGCCGTTTTGCCAAACGTCTGAAACTAGCAGGCTTGAAACATTTGTGATGATTCGTTTTGAGCAAGGTATACGTATACTAATGCTTATTTATCGTTATTTTGATTGAACAAAGCATTATAGAGGTTCTCCATCAACCACATAGGTATTTTTCCCCGTTCACCTCCTTTCATGAGACAGACACATCATAAATTGCAGAGTAGCCTGAGTTGACGTCACAAATCTTCACTCACTCCCGTAGCAAATCATGTGACATCATTTATGGACAACCCGATTTCACTCATTTTGGGCATTTAATATTGACATTTGGACAACAAAGGATAACCAAAATATGTCTGACAGGTGGAGACTTGGGATCGACCATAATGACAACACGCACTTGAGGGGTGGAGTGGCTGATTGTTTTAGATGATGTTTTACGAGGGAAGCGGGTGGATAATACATTTTGTCTCTCTGTATATATAAATGATGACAAACATTTATTTTTGTCAAAATTATGGCTAGAGTTTGTATGACATTGACAACAAAAATATGATGGAGGTTGGGGTTTAATTAAGGTAAAGAGAAGTATAAAAATCTGTCATAAGTTACGATAGAAAGAATAAATAATTAATGAAAAGAAAAACCTGAAAAGAAAATAGTGAACATTCAAACAATAAGAAAAAACTCAAACTACATAGTAATAGTAATGATCAAATAAACCTCAGTGCAAAAAACGTGATTTTATACTTAGATACAAGTTGCATCTCACAATACTTCTAGATTTGATAAAGTTGTTTGTTAAGGAATTCGGTTTTTAAAAGGCAGAATTTAAAAAAAAAACTTTTTAGGACGGACTATACAACAAAACAATCATATTTAAATACATTTTCATACGAATAGAAATGAAAGGGAAGCTATTCTAAATAACATTTTCTTAAGAAGGCTGCTGTTTTTAATAGCAAATTTACGATCTCGAACAGGGTTGATAAAAATTAATTTCAGGGTATTTAAATTGATTTAACCATAAATGGTGATCTATTATTCAATTATCTATAATATCTTATTAAAATATCATATTTTAAAGACTCATATTATTAAATTGTACCACAAAATACATCAGTGACGCCACGAGTCTAGATAGCTAAGTTGTTAGTACATTAGACCTACATGCGGATGGCACGGGTTCTAGAAATATCACGTCAATGTTACATTTATTTTTCATTTTTTTTTGAGGTGAATGATAAATTTACCTATCTGAACTTGGCGGGATACAGGGCAGATGAAGTAGAGTACATCTGTTTCTTTGTCTTCAGCGTATGAAGGGATAGTGTGGTAAGAGCCATCCTCGGCTGAAATCTTTGTTTAAAGCGATAAAAACATGTTGTCTGAGACTTCGCGGGACACTGGGCAGGTTAAGTAGAGGTGGGTAGGTGTAGAGTTCACCTTTGACGTCAGCATATGAAGCGGTAGTCAAATCGGTGTTTTTAAAAGACAAAAACGTCTGAGGTGTGACGTCTTTTTGAATGTGGGGGTCTGGTTATAAGTGACAAACCCACAATTATCTAAAGGATGACGGGTAGTCTAGAACACACTGAAGGTAAAGCCTACTTCTATTAGATAGACCCGTTTCCCACTGTTGGCCGATAAATCTACTCACGAAGTGTTTCTTTCAGACTTTTTCCGGAGTGAGGCAATTGATATTTAGCAGGGGCGAATACAGTTCTTCGGAGCTGGGGAGGCAGACACTTGTAAAAGAAAATAAGTATACATCAATTATATTTCGCTTTTTTTTTGGGGGGGGGGGGTGGAGAGGTTAGACGTTCTGAAGAGATGCATGAAAGAAACTCTGCACGCAAACACTTTTATGATTAGACTTGTATTATAGAGTATCGATGAAGTCATCATTATTGTGTATTTTTTCGGTATTGGCTTTGTAAATTCAATGTTGACTCCAGAATAATGACGTAAAGTTATTATGTGTACTTTACCGGCTTTAGGCTCTTTCCTACTATATGTTCAATGTGACGTCACGTTTCGTTTTCTGTTTGACTGTTAATGATTTTAGTTTCCTTGTGTTTTCTGTATGGTGTTCTAAACAGATACATATACACAGTGCCAAACAGTAAATGGCGGTAAGAGTCTAGCCGAATTGAACTTTGATCTTATATTTTGCTTTTGCGCAGCACTTTCAACAGCGGTGCAATACAGTATCCATGAGATTGTTTGTAAAGATGATTTACATTTACTACTATTTTAGTACTTATCCATGTGAAACGCCAATAGGGACAAAAATATTTAAAATACGATAAGTAAAACTATATAAGTTTTAATGCAAAATAAGTGTAATTCAAAATATTTGAACCAATTGATACCAGAGTTCATATGCTAGTTGATAGCGCATTAGCTAATCACTCAGGTCCGTTGAGTATGGAACCTAATCAGTCATTGTCAACTTTTTTGTTTTAATGTTCCAACCCAGAAAGGAGACAGAGTGACATCTGAAAGCACGATAATAGCTCCTAAATGATTGTAATTTTTGGACGTTTGGTTTAATAATATATTATTTTATGACACTTATTCATAGTAAGTGAACCACGGCTTTTGAATATCCGCAGAAGGAAAAATCCGTATCAAGACAAGAGACGTACTACCGCCACCCGCACACTGCGCAGTGCCGGCGCTCTATCTGCTAGTAAAATTTAAACTGCATTCAGGTTATTTTAAAATTTTGTATTTAACGTTTTTAACTTTTTTTTTCAGGTGTATTTTTGACGAATTGCACCCAAGAAAATCATCATATTTTTGTTTCAACGACTACTAATACGCCATCCACGAAACAAAAAAATATTATAAAAAATGTTCTGAAAAGTTTCAACTCAGACAAGATTTCCAACTATGGAAGAATCAATGTTACTTGCCGCTTAAACTTTGATAACTTTTACAACTATGAATCATGTCCTCGCATTTGTAAAAAGATTCAGGCTGACTACAATTTTTCAGTCAACAATATTTGCTTACCGGCTTATGACTTCGATGTTACAGGAGAAGGTGAATCAAGCGCTATTTCGTACTCAAATAGTTGGATAAAAAATCTCCAAAATACACAAACAATATCAATTTTAGCAAATCCCGAGATGTTAAGTGTAAATGATGTTGCACAAGTTGTGTTGATTTCTAAGCATACAATTATTCTTTCTGCTTATGAAATTTATGAAGAATACGACTCCGTACCAGGAATAACTTTGAATGATACGACGTATCATACCCATACAGAAGACGCCCTGATATGTACCGACTGTAGGCACGGCTGGACACCATTTGTAGATCCCAGGACAAAAACACTTTCATCCTGTTATTTTGTGTTACATGGGAATGACACACAACTCAACATAAACGACGCTGAACAGACTTGTCGAAATATGGGAGCAAACATGGTTACCATAGAAACAGAAGAAGAGTTCCAGTTTGTACAAGACCTTCTAAAGAAAACACTGGATGTCTCAGGCCCAGAGACTTGGTGTAGACAACAAAACAACAGCGTGTGTCTGGTCTTGAACCTAACTCGATATGGGAACATTTTTAGGTGGGGTCAAGGTCGACCATTGGTCATATCTCCGCCTTGGTCATCAAGCCTTGAAAAAAGTGGAGATTGTGTCACGTGGGTTTTATCACGTGATGAAACTGGACACAGTGGAGTCTGGCGTCAAGTTGATTGTAATGTGAGAGATCGATATGTTGTCATCTGTGAGGTGGAAATGTTTAGGAAAAATAAAATGGACATCTTAAGGATGGGTTTAGAGTTTGTACAATATAATAATGCCATAGTGTCTGTTGCCGCTTATTTGGAGGATGGTGTGTTCTATAGTTGGTATGCTAAAGTAGGTCGTAAGAATATCGATCGTTTTCAATGTAAAGACGGATCGTCAATGTCTATAGCTTATTCTTTTGTCTGTGACGGCAGACCTGATTGTCCAAATGTTAGAGACGAGACTATTTGTCCGATGGGGGGTGTTGTAAAAGACGGAGAAAATAACTTTGTTTTTAAGCCAGCTACAAATAGCGACAAAACAGAGAGCTCTAATACGCATCACCGTAAAAAATTTGAAAATGAGATACGTTTTAATTTGGATGACATGTGTACTCTCCTAGTAGACACAAAGAAAAGCAAAAAAACAATGCAATTAATGGACTTCGTTCCAGGTTATTCGACAATGATCAGACTATGGTCTGATATAATGGCATGCAGTAAAGGTCCTGTGGTTGTTGATACAATAGGATCTAACCAAATTATGACATGTGTTATGGCCCCTAAATGTTTGTACACAAAATCATGTGAAGGTGACGTCATAGGTTGCCAACATCTAACCCACCTACAGAACTGTACGACATACAAATGTCCATCTGGCTACTCTAAATGTCCACTGTCTTATTGTATCCCAGAGACTTACGTCAATGACGGGACACAGGATTGTCCACAGGGAGAAGATGAAAACAATCTGATGTTGAAGTGTTTCAATACGTCACAGTATGTTTTCATAGAGAACGTTTGTGATGGTTATAAAGATTGTCCTAGAGGTGATGATGAAATTAATTGTCACGTTGAATGTCCTAACGGGGTAAGATGTGTCGCAGGCACAGCCTTTGTGACTGATTTGTATTATGATATTACCGACGCGAGAAATTATACCAGCTTTATTAATAATCCAATCCGTAGATTGAAGTTTATCGAAAACAATATCGACTCAGTTCAATTGAACATGGGTAATGGTTCAAAATTAATTGAATTATACTGTGATTCAATGAGAATTAAGTCAGAGAACTTTACTTTCTTAAGAATTTCAGAAGACAATATAATATTAATTGCCTCATTCAGATGGAATTTAATCACTACAATTACATCGGATGGATGTTTTTCTAGAATGAAAAGGCTTAAAAAATTCGACCTGTCACACAACAAAAAATTAACAACTTATAATTTATCAATTTCTTCGCTAGAAACGTTAGATTTATCATATACAAACATTTCAAGTCTTGATAGTAAAATTTTTAATGACATGAGAAAACTTAGATTTCTGTTCTTAACAAAAACAAAACTAATTAACTTAAAATTTATTCCTAGAGAATACATGTTACATGTTCTCGATATAACCGGCACTGACATGAAGGGTATAGGCCCTAATTACTTTAACAACCTGCTAATTAGAAATCGTGTAAAAACAGATAATTATAGACTTTGCTGTCCTCAGGCGCTTGGCAGCAAAACTCCTGTAGATAAATGTGAATCTGATGTCGAACCAATTTCTTCGTGCAAAGACCTTGTCAATGATGTTAGCATGAGAACTATTCTGTGGGCGATGGGTCTTCTGGCCTTGTTGGGGAATGTGTTTGCTCTAGCGTATAGGGTGATATGGGATAGAAGGGTTTTACAGACAGTGTACGGGCAGTTTGTGTCCAACCTCTGTATCTCAGACATGATCATGGGCTTTTATCTCATCATTATTGGCGTTGCTGATGAGGTGTATCGGGACAATTATTTTGTCCGCGAAGAAGAATGGAAATCTGGGGTTGTCTGCCAAGTGGCCGGGTTTCTGTCAACCCTCTCCAGCGAGGTCACGACGTTCTTTATCTGTCTGATAACACTGGACAGATTTCTGACACTCAGGTTCCAAACTGGCAAGTACCTTTTCACCAAGAGGACAAAACGTGCATCCATCATCCTCTCCTGGCTTCTTGGGTTCTCTTTAGCTTTGGTGCCAGTACTGAACCCTGAGTGGGAAATATTCACATCCAACTCCATGTGTATGGCATTTCATTTAGACACGAATATAAGTGGTGGGACTTATCACGCCGCATTTTTTTATTTAGTATTTAATTTGATCCCCTTTCTTTCCATTATAATTTTGCAAACATTCATCTTTCGGTCTCTTTTCAAGAGTAGATCAGTTCCTAATTTTGCAAACGTAAACTGTTCAAGACGTTCTTTAGACGTTCTTGTTGCTAGGCAACTGTCATTTGTAGCTTCGACTAAATTCTTTTTCTGGGTTCCGGTGCAAGTGATGAGGACTCTGGTTCTAGCAGGTGTTGAACTGGACAACGACGTCTACTCATGGGTTGCTCTAGTTCTTTTATCCGTGAACTCTGCCTTAAACCCAGCTGTTTTTTATTTTCCAAAATTGTACAACAAGCTTCTTTCTCTAAAGTATTCATGTCTAAATAAAACTGCAGTAAAGAGTAGTCTAGGAACAAAGGGCATCGACTGTGATAAAAAGTCTTGTGAAGTAGATGTGACGGATACACAGCTGTAAATATAATAGAAAAGAAAGTAGAAAAAGTTAAAAGGGATGAAACAAGATAACGAACCTATAATATTACATGTGACAAACACGTGACAATTACATAACATTAGTATGTTTTCCGTTTATTGTATTGAAAATAATAATAGGTCTTACTTCTGAATTGCTTTAATAAGTTCTTTTAAATTTAGAAATTGGTTCATTGTAAAATGCTTTGTATTAAAATATAAATAATATTTGTGTTTGAAAATTTTCAATCAAAAGTTAAAAATGTATTTCAATTACAAAATTGTTTTAATTAAAGAATCACGGTGTTTCTTGTTCCTGCTCTGGCCTCTGTGAAAAATCTTTCTGTTAAAGACCATTACCTGCGTGTTTAGTAATCATCCTATACCCGGCATTGCCCACCCTAAACCACAACCAACCAAAACAACAAAACGCAAACATAACGCTAACACAATTACAAATACATACGAAAACAAAAACCTAACAACAAACCCAACCACAACCACAAACACCAATACAAACACAAAGAAAAAACAAACAAAAAAGCAAACGAAAAAAACCCTAACAACAAACCCAACCACAAACACCAATACAAACACAAAGAAAAAAAAACAAAAAAGCAAACGAAAACAAACCAAATCCAAACGCAAAACCAACCACAAACACAAATACAAGCACAAACCCAAAGAAAAAAACACAAACGAAAACAAAAAAAAAGAAAGAACAAAAACGAACCAAATCAAAAAGCAAACGCAACCACTAACGCAAACCCAACCTAAACACAAAGAAATCACTAACGCGAACATAAATGCAAAGTGCTCACAGTCTAGCCCGGGGCGCCAAATCGCACCATACTGGGGCGCCGGCGGACGCGCCTGTTTCAATTTAGTGAACAATTATAATACTCCAAGCTTTTCCGTAAACTGAAAGAAATAAACATTTAGGACATGCAGGACCTGGCTTTCTGTTAATGATTAAAAATAATCAGAAGAAAACAGTACGTTCAGTGTATGGATTAAATAAAATGCAGTATTAAAAATACCAATAACATTGCACTTACTCAATCCCCGCTTATTATATAATTATTTTTTTCCTAAAAGCAAAACAAAGTAATAAAAAGTAAATTCTTTCTCCCCACGATTTTATCTTGGTTTTTTAAAGGGAAGTAACTGTGTTTTCCAAATCAAGGGACGTTATGAGCACTAAAAAACAAAATGCAAATACATCTCAGACACAATTTTAGAAATTTTATAAACGTTGATACACTTTTTTTGTAATTTTATATAATGTTCATAATTGAAAATTATTATTCTAAGTATGCAAAATGAAAATTGTTTTGAAAGACTTTCAATAGTATTTTTTAACTCTTAAATTTAGACCATCAGCACTTTAATAATCTAACACTTTAATCCATCAAAGTTTCGATTTTTTTTGTTTTTGTTCTATTCCTTTGTAATCCACGACAAACATTTTACAAACATTTTACAAACAAATATACAGAATTGAACTTTATATATTAGACTAGCCGTCCCGGCCAGAGCTTGCTCTGGCTTCTGTGAAAAACCTTTCTGTTAAATACCATTACCTGTATGTTTAGTAATCATCATAAACCAGGCATTGCCCACCCAAACCACAACTAACCAAAACCAAAACAACGAAACGCAAACATAACGCTAACACAATTACAAATACAAACGAAAACAAAAACCTAACAACAAACCCAACCACAACCACAAACACCAAAACAAACACAAAGAAAAAAACAAACAAAAAAGCAAACGAAAACAAAAACCTAACAACAAACCCTACCACAACCACAAACACCAATACAAACACAAAGAAAAAAACAAATGAAAAAGCAAACGAAAAAAACCCAAATCCAAACGCATAACCAACCACAAACACAAACACAAACCCAAAGAAAAAAAACACAAACGAAAAAGCAAACAAAAACAAACCAAATCCAAACGCAAAACCAACCACAAACACAAATACAAACACAAACCCAAAGAAAAAAAACACAAACGAAAATGAAAAAAGAAAGAACAAAAACGAACCAAATCAAAATGCAACCATTATCAAAAACCCAACCTAAACACAAAGAAAACACTAACGCGAACATAAACGCAAAGTGCTCACAGTCTAGCCCGGGGCGCCAAATCGCACCATGCTGGGGCGTCGGCGAATCGCCTGTTTCAGCTTAATAAACGACTATAGTACCCCAACTTATCCATAGTCTTTTGCACTCCCTTAAACGAACGTAGGCACCAAACCGAACACGGGAGGCCCGGGGCCCCAAATAGCACCCTGTCTGGGCGCCAGAGGACGCCCGGATTTGATTCACTTAAAGACTGTAGTAACCTTTCTTATCCATACTCTATCGCACTGTTTAAAGCGAAATTATGCACCATAGCGCTCGCAGGATAGCCCAGGGCGCCAAATTGAACCCTGGTGGGGCGCCGGCGGACGCGCCTGTTTCAATTTAATGAACAATTATAATACTCCAAGCTTATCCGTAAAATACCTACAACATTTGCACTTGATCAATCCCCGCTAATAATGTAATTTTTTTTTCCCAACACCAAAATAAAGTAATAAAAAGTAAACTCTTTTCCACTTATGCAACGTTTTATAAAGGGAAGTAATTGTGTTTTCCTAATTTATCAAAGGGAAGTAAGTGCTAAAGGACTAAATATAAATAATTTTCAGACATAATTAGAATTTTTGTAAAAGATGATATTTTTAAAAAAATTGTGTTTAATGAACATGCCGACAATTATTACTATCAGTTTAAAAAATGAAAATTATTTCCCAACACTTTCAGTATTAATTTTTTAACTCATAAATTTATACCATGAGCGCTTTAATAATCTAACACTTGAATCCATCGACGACTCGTTTTTTCCCTTATATTCCTTTGTAATCCGCGACAAACATTTTACAAACAAACATTTTACATACAGAATTGAACTTTATATATTAGATTGTTACGTATTGTAGTTACCAATAAATATGAGAACATAAAATATTTGTTGTATCATTTAGATGTAATAATTGTTTAAAATCAATCTCTAAAAGGAGGTTCTTTTTTTTCCTTATTTTTTGCCCCAGACAGGTTATTTACAGCGATAGTTTACCTTGTCAGTTTCGCTTTAGTATTACATTTTAACACGTTTTTCTTAACTCAGCTTCGCGTTTGTGGATTTGTTTGTTTGTTGTTAAAATTGACATCGAAAATTAGCCCACTTCTGATTGCTCAATAGATCTGAAATTTGGCATGTAGGCTACTTTCGCCTAACAATTTCAGATGCAATCATAAAAACTAGCAATTAGAGACCGTAATTAGCTTAATTTAATTACGCCCCAAGGACCATAAAATTGAGGACATGATTTCTAAAGATACCGACAAGACTGGAGGCCTATTGGCACAGTTACTTCGGCCCCAATCGATGTGAGCGCGCTGGCCGTGATCGTATAGTGGTTAGTACTTCGCGTTGTGGCCGCGACAACCCAGGTTCGAATCCTGGTCGCTCAAGATTTTTAGTCCGTGTATTTATAAACACTTAGTCAAGTCATACTTAATCAAGTCATTAGATATAGTAGCAAATAAACTATATAAAAAACTTTTTTAAAAACAACGTTTTTCATGTGTAGCAACGGACTAAAAAGGAGAAAATAAAATACTTAAAAAAAATTTTTTTAAAAACCACGTTTTTCTTGTGGACTAAAAAGTAGAAAATAAATTTTCATACATTTGATGACAAAAAACGTGGGTCGGGCAGATGGGTCGGGAAATTTGATGGTGAACGTACCCACGTTTTTTGTCATCAAATGTATGAAAATTTATTTTCTACTTTTTAGTCCACAAGAAAAACGTGGTTTTTAAAAAAGTTTTTTTTAAGTATTTTATTTCATCCTCAGCTTGTGACGACTGATACAGATTTACAATAGTAATAGTAATACTTCTTGTTGTCATGTTCTTTAATTCATTGAAAATGGTTTACGTATACATAATATAAAAAAATCGTAAAAAACGTTTTAATAACAAGCTTTTATGTTATAATACACTAAAAAGTAGAAAATAAATTATACACTACTATTTAAATAACTATAAAGAAACGCGTGGGTTAATTAAGATACATTTAATATATCTACATTGGGTTATTGTATAAGAAAAATATTTGCTTTCTATTGCATGTATTGTATGGTTTATAATACTGTTTTACTTGTTTGTGTGTTTTATTTAATACAATTTTGTTAAATACTTTTAACAGTTTCAATAGTCCACGTTTTATCATGTTTGTAAATAATATTATATGTTAACACGATAATGTGCTTTTCTTGTAGGTTTGTCAAACAGCTAAAATGAATTTCTGTTGAGATGGAGGTTTTTTTTTTTTTTTTTTGGTTGATGCCGCAGTCAAAAATAAAGGGGGTCATCCATAAATGACGTCACGCTTTTTTGGACGATTTTTACCTCCCCCCCTCCCCTCCGTCACACTTCGTCACAAAATTACGGACCCCCCTCCCCCCTTCGAGTGTGACGTCATTTATGGACGACCCCAAAGGTAATTTTGTTGACTGCAGTTCTCAACATTTATTATCCTCAACTGAAGTAAATATACTATCAATGTAGGATAGGAACGGCGGGAGGGGGAAGTGAAATTTTGTGGACGCTTGCACACCAAATAACCAGAGGCGTAGCGAGGGGTTGGGGGGGGGGCGGGGGGGGGGACAAATGTCCCCGGGCGCCGACCTTAGGGGGGCGCCAAATTGAAAGTTTGAGGGGGGTGCAAATGAAAAGTTCGAGGGGGTGCAAATGAAAAGTTCGATGGGAGGGGGGGGGGGTGCAAATCGAAAGTTTGTCCCCGGGCGCCGGGTAGGGTCACTACGCCTCTGCAAATAACAACCGTAATATTTACTTATATATTAATCAACAAAACACCTTACTATTTTATTAAAATACTCAAACAAGTTGAATAAATAATTCCATTAAAAATCGGATTATTTATTGGTATTTTTAAAACTTGTTTTATCACTTTTTTTGACGACTAAAAGAAATGATATCTTCGTTGTATGCGCCTACATCAATGTATAATAATATAATATAATTAATACAAACGTTAATCTCTTTAATCTCGAACTAGAAGATCTGTCAAACGTATACTAAAGAACAATTGTTAATATTGGTGAAACTGAGATCTAATAATAATATGAATAGCAAATGAGTAAATCAATAAAAATGTTAAAAAACAATTACATTGTATGATATTTTAAAAATTATGACTGTATGGGATTTGAACCCGCAACGTAAAATAGTGTTTAACACGCCGTCGACTCTGGCAGATCACCAGATAAACTTTTCTAGTTACTTTACTTAGTCTTCTAAGAAAGTAAAATTACGCCAAATATATATTTAAAATTAATTGTATCCGAATCTAACCAGTTGTCTCTCCAAGATGGGTTGCTATCCCCAGTTATCGAGCCTTATCTGCCTGGATTCGAACTCGTGACTTTTAATTTTAGCAAATATAAAGGGTCATCTATTTATGACTTCCACACGGAGGGGGGGGGGGGCGGGTTCGAAAATAAATCGACTTTTGTAGACGCGTGTGGACTGGGGGGTGGGGAGTGGGGGGGGGGGGGGTTGGTTCGGGTCATTGTGGACGTCCAAATGCGGAATTAAACAAAAAACTACTTACATTTGATAATGTAAAAAATAAATTTATAATGCATATAAAATGTAGTTTATATTCTTAATCAGCAGTTCGCGTGGTAAATGTATCAGTAATGTAGCTGTTTACCATCCGCCAAAGAAAAAAAGCGATTTTTTTTACTAGCGGGAGGGGATGGGGCAGTGACCACGGCAATTTTCTAAAACATTTCATGTTATTTCAAGTATATTTTTAAACATTTGAAACAATTGTAACTAAACCATAGTAGGCCTACATCATTATTTTGAGTCAAAGCCTAAGATGATGTAAATCTACTCATTTTTTTTCAAGTAAAAAAACTCGAAGTTACCACGTTACAATTACATATTTAAATATCAGCGCGTGTAGGCCTATAATGTGCACGCCTGGTCAGGTGTGAACGGCTAACAGTCTGCGCGACCACAAAAAAGGGGGAGAGGCGGTTTGTTATGGAAACACGTGTAGCGTAAGTTTGAGCTGAGTAAAAGTAATATAATGACGTCACGTTGATTAGCCTAATTTACCCGAGCCCATATAGCTAGACAGCAACAGATGACAGTAAAAATTCGGTATACAGCATCTTAAATTTAAAAAAAAGATTCAACACTGCCTGCAATCCAGTAGCAGGGGGGAGCAGGGGGGGCGGCCGCTCCCCTGTAGCCATTTTTAGCAAAGTGGCGCTTTTTTTGGAAACTTTTTAAACTCAAAGTTTTAAACATTGATATTTATTAAAAAATTATCTTTGGTCGGCACATCTTTGCAAATCACACGATTTATTTCATGCAGCAATTAATTATAACAGTAATAGACTAGTAGAGTCAACGTTTACAACACGAATTAGCAGCTGTATCAGTTTGTCATTCTAAAAATAACCATTACAAGGCATTGCAATTTTTAAAAAACCTCTACGGGTAGTACCACATGGCAAGAGGGGTGTTAAGATTAAGGCAACTGTATAATGTATTTGCTTACGAATAATTGAATTAGAAAATGTTACAAATAAAACTTCAAAGATAATTACTTTATATATATATACAGTTTAAATCGTGTAATTTATTTTTAAAAATTACAATACAGACACAAATACAACTAATGAGGCACCTCTATTTAAATTTACTTATGGGCGAACTGCGTAGCGGTGGGAAAGTTTGACAAGGTCAACAACGTCATCACGATGGAGTAGTAGTATTATGACAGTTTGATTACGATTACAAATTATATGAAAAAGTATCAACTTTCTATTAATTATTATTTTAGTTTACTAGATCTAGATCTATATTATATTTGAATAATGCTATATTTTGTAATAAAAAAATCAACAACTCAATTTAAACTAACACTGATGCACAGTTAATTATCCGCTACTTATTTAAATCTATTTTTGAATCAGTATACATGCGTAATTGAATATGTCTTTAGAACAGGCATGGAAGGCGAGGCGATTCGGTGCCGTGTGGAATGGTAGGTTCGGAACCCGTCGGGTCTGTCTGTTCTGTCTTTACTTGGACTATATTCTGTACCTTTGTCTACCCTTGGCGTTGAAATATCACTTTATGTTTATATTGCTATTTCAGTTACAACGCCTGCTTCCACCCCTTACCATGTTTACACTATACCCATTCAAGGAAGCTACTATTTGTCTGTATCGTCGTTCCTATACTTGTGTCGCTTGTCTGGTCGAATAATAGTCCTTGTTGTGTTTATGAGGCTAGCGGTCAGACCCTTTAGGGTTCAGAGGTCACGCCAGCCCGCGTCTTCCGTGTCACATGCTATGATAGTGGTCTGCCAAGAAAGCTCTATTTTTGTAGAGCTGATTGGTAGAATCGGTTACACGTCTGACTTGAGGCATGGAAGGCGAGGCGATTCGGTGCCGTGTGGAATGGTAGGTTCGGAACCCGTCGGGTCTGTCTGTTCTGTCTTTACTTGGACTATATTCTGTACCTTTGTCTACCCTTGGCGTTGAAATATCACTTTATGTTTATATTGATATTACCAAAGTACCATGCCGCCAGAATCATAGCTTTTGAAACGTAAATCTCTGTGAATATTGTTTTTGCAATTACCAGTAAAAGGTGTGTGAGCAATACAGTGATCTAACTCAAACCTTCTCATTATGTTAAAAAATTATCTTTAAAGAACACAAAAAATCAGTAGCTAATTAAAAAGTGCATGATCTGAAATGTAAGACCGATATTTTAGTTATATGTAGGCCAGGGGTCGGCAACCTGCGGCTCGCGAGCCGCATGTGGCTCTTTTGATGTCAAGATGCGGCTCTCCTGCTCCTTGCAAAAATATAAATAGTTATATTATTTCCTTTTCAAAACTCATAACACAATTATACTGTAAAGAAACACGAGTTTAAACAGTAGAAAAAACAACAACAGAGAACAGAGATTAAGTAAAGTAGAAAGTATACGGACAGCCGTTTGGGCGCCATGGCTAGCCGTGCTGTGGACAGCACTGTAACAACAATTCCATGCTTGCTACTGCCCAAGTGACGACTTTTTAGAATATCGTTAAATAGGGAATGCTATTTTATTCAGAATGCATTATTCTACCTGTCCGTCAGTAATCATTAATTTGATCTAAGTGGCGTAGTTTTTTTAGTTATTAGCTTCCTACTGTTGACTGGACGGTGGGGTACGAGTTTACCCTGCGTTCAGTGGGGTGGAAGATAAGACTTGTGAGAACCGAAGGACAGAAGTGATCGATACACGGTTATCAAACCTATACCCAAGCTAGTTACTGAGTTAGTCGGAGTTGGCTGTGTTGAGGCCTGCCTGGCTAATGGGAGACACCTCCTGAGCCGGTGATGTCCGTAAGGAAAGAAAAAATAAGGTAGCTGCTTCAAAAGTGGATTGGGATAGTCCTGCACTTTAATTTTTGTATTACTAAATTCATTATTTTGGCGAAACAAGGGTATGTTTTTATATGAATAAATATTATTTCATATTTAAAGCTATTTATTTTAAATAAATCAAAGTTATTTACCTAATTCTAATCAAATATTAAAATATTGAAATAAAAATTTTAGTGGCTCTTTAAAAACTGGGAATTTTGTAAATTGTGAATTTTGGTTCTTCCGTCTCAAAAGGTTGCCGACCCCTGATGTAGGCTATTATTCCGAATGTTTTACTTAAACTTTGAAAAGCTGGGTTTTATATCAACTCTGATTTAAAAAACTTTCATTATGCTATAATTTTTTTAGCATTTATGATGACAATATATTTAATTCTGATTGCGGACAAAATATTTTTGTAAAAACGAATAGTGTTAAGCTACTATATTAGATTATTAGGTAATTATTGATTTCTTTTGATATTTATAATAACATGTGTAGAAATATACATATTTATATTAAGATATTGATTATTTCCTCTTTTCGCTTGTCTTAATAAATGTCCCCGGAATTATTATGTATTTTGTTTAAAGGATTACGAAACAGATTATGCTGCGTTCATTGTTTTTGATTGTAGTATATATATATATATATATATATATATATATATATATATATATATATATATATATATATATATATATATATATACTTTTTTTTTTATAGTGATACAATTTTTTTTGTTACAATTTTTTTATCACAAATTTGGCGCCTTTTTTTGCTATTTTCGCTCCCCCTACACCGAAAACCTGGATACGCCTCTGCTGCAATCTCTTACTCTTTATAAGAAACTAGCCGTTGGTACCCGTTACACGTGAATTATCGGTCTATATAGGAGGTTTAACGATATTAGTTATAAAGCAAAGAAATAATTAAATAGCTAAAAGTCCGACATATTTAAAATAACATATGCTACTAATACCTATTTAAAAAAAACCTAACTATATACATAATTAGTCAACACAACACCATATTAAATGCAAACATTGATTAGAAGACTTAAATGTCTCCGTTAAAAACCCGGCTTTTCAATGGTATTTATGTTGTTTTTTAAAGTAGTTTGTATTAGTTTTGGCCAAGGAAATTGTATACATTTCATAAATTACGTCTCGATAAGTAAATCTATAGATCTAAATCAAATTTTAATGAAACAGTTCATTTCTTCGTATTCTAAAATTGGAAGATGACGCCATTGGTTTTGTGTACTTTCCGTACTTCAAACATATGACATGTGACGTCATCGATTTCGGCGTTCTTGTTCCAGCTATAAACTTTTTCCGGTTGCATAATTATAACTGTTTTTCTATATTCGAATATGCCTTTATTTTTTTTATTTTTCTTCTTTAAATAAAATTAAGTGCGCACGTGGTCTTTTATATATTAGGATAGTGGGTAAAAAAAAACTTTAAAATCGAGGGGCAGGGTACACAGTGTTCATGCGCGATCACTCTTTGAATAAAAAAATAATTTTAGATAGTCTTACTACAATCATACGTCGTAGACTTACGGCTATCTTGGAAAAGTCTAACTCCCAATTGTTATTTAGGCCTAGTAATAAATGTTACCGAAAATATTGAATCCCTATATTACGTTATTAGTTAATGTACACATTTCATGTGGGGGTCATCCATAATTGACGTCACGCTTTTTTGACGATTTTTACCTCCCCCTTCCCCTCCGTCACACATCGTCACAAAAAGCCAGACACCCCCCCCCCCTAAAATGACGTCACACCTCAGCCTACAACCCCCCTCAAAATTGCAGTTGAATTTTTTTTTAAACATCGATATTTTCCAAAATCTTGTCTGAACTCTGTCGAAATAGAGTATTTTAATCAATTCCTATTACAATTTATTAAAACAGTTTTGTAAAATGCGAAATAACGGCTAAAATTCGTTTTCTAACATTGCTTTTTTATGATACAAAAGTGTGATGTCAAACCGTCTGCACCCTCCCCCCCCCTCACTCCCCCTCATCACACACCATCACAAAATTACGGACCCCTCCATCCCCCCTACGATTTATGGACGAACCCTGTAAATGAATTAGTAATTTTGTAGCATGTATTGAGAGGTCTACTAGGGGTCGGCGTGGTCGAGTCGGTAAAGCTCATGGCTGCTAAACCGAAAAGTGTCGAGTTCGAACCCTCGGGCAGATGAGGCTCGTTAGCTGGGGACAGCCACTCTTCTAGGAGAGACAACTCCAAAATCAAACAACTGCTGCCTTGTAGTTTGTTCTTGGTTATGGAAGCTATGGAAGCAAAATCCAAAAAGAAAAGCAGGCTGAAATCGGAGTCGATGGCCTCAATGGCGCATAACCAGTTGACACGTAATCCTTAATTGTGATTGAAGCTTGGTCGAGTCGGCAAAGCTCATGGTTGATAAATTCGAAAAAACTCTCGAGTTCAAACCCACTGGCAGTTAAGGCTCGATCCCTCCCAACACTAAAAATTAAGAACGAAGAAGAAGAGAGGTCTACTTAATTTTTGTGGACGTCCACAATGGGGGGGGGGGGTGTTTCGTCAAAAGTGGATGCGTGTGGACAGGAGTGGGGTGGGAAGTGGGGGATCTAGATTCCCAATTTTTTTGTTGACGTCATAAATTGATGACCCACCGGTCCCTTTTTATCAGTTTTTCTCTCAATTTTTTCGCACATGTTTAATAAAAAGATTTAGTTCAAAACGGATTTTGAGCAATTATCAATTATCTGTAAAATATATTTTAATATAAGAGATCTGTTTTTAACAAATGAATCTTTTAAACTTGATTAAACTTGCTACATATGTCTAGTGTTGATTTGTTACTTTATTCTTACTAAATTGAATTGTTACTACAAAAGTAGCGGCACGCTTTCAGATGGGTTGTTCTTTCGGTTAGATGGAGTAGAGTTTATATCTTACCCAGATTTCTGCATCAGTATTCATTGTGGGATCACAATACACCAAGCAGCGTTTTGTTTCCCAGAGTCAGATTGTGATTTATGAAGCCACAAAATCGTCGCAGCATCATCAACAGTAATACACAGATAAATATTTCGGTGCCCCGGACGAACTATCAATTTTGCGCCCTATCTTCAAATTGTGCCTATATATAAGTACTCGAGTTGGTGAAAATGCGCCCCCAACCTCCCTCATCAGGAAAGGTCGGGGCGCTTTTTACCAGTCAATTTGACTTATTATTTTGGTGTCACACATTTTCCCCCACTTTAATAAATACAAAAGCGGTTTTTTTGAGAAATCGGAAATAGCGTAAATTACTACTTCCGATTGACGGAAATTACTCAAAAATTTGATAGAAGGCAGACAATTAGAACTTTTAATTGCAAGTGAAATTTCATTTATCTATCTGAGATAGTACTCAATTTATATGCTTTTGAATAATTCAAAGTAGAAAAAGTTCCAGTTCCGGTTATCACAAATCGCTCAAAAGTTGATACTGATCTACAATTTTGATATAATACTTATATATAAGTTATCGTATTTACACACAGACACACAGACACACACATACACATACAGAGAAATACGGACAAGATTGCAAACCTATGTTTTTCCGCCTCAGGTGAGAGGGTGTCAGAATCTCAAAGAATGCACAACCAACACGATTGAGGCTAGGTATCACAGTATCCTTTATTTCTCTTCAAACGCGCCCCTAGTCCCACATCAACCTGTTTGCTTCACTCTAACTTTCACCTGTCCTCCGCATTCATTCCTACACACCAACTTTTTCTCGCTCACAACATAGCCACTGTAACCCGACCATTCGCTTCCCTTGTACCCTCGTTCAACCCGTACAACAACATACACTTCAACACACCCGGCCTCACGTCTCACTACATGATACATACACACACGCAGTGATCCGTTCCATGTATTCACCTTTCATACACATTACATCACCACATCAGGGAGCCCTAAAACGTCGAGATTTAGAAAAATCTCGATTTTTTTTTTTTGCACGATTACAAGACTTTCTATATACTCTGTATATACGAGAACGTAAAACGTTTATTCCTCTTGAAAACACATAAACATAAAACTACGCCTAACAATTTCTAAATCTTCTACAAAATCTATGTCTCCTACAAGCTAAACTCTATCTGACTGACTTCTCTCTAACTCGTCTTGTGCTACAATGTATTTCCAACTAAGGCTAACAAAATCTCCAGATGTGATTTAGGCAGTGCCGGCGCAAGTTTATTTAGCACTCTATGCAAAACTTACGTGAGGGGTGGAAGCCGGCGTTGACAAGGGTAGACAAAGGTACAGAATATAGTCCAAGTAAAGACAGAACAGACAGACCCGACGGGTTCCGAACCTACCATTCCACACGGCACCGAATCGCCTCGCCTTCCATGCATCAAGTCAGACGTGTAACCACTTCTGCCAATCAGCTCTACAAAATTAAAGCTTTCGTGGCAGAGCACAATCACAAACTATGCACGAAAGACGCGGGCTGGCGTGACCTTTGAACCGCGAATGGGACTGACCGTTAGCCTCAAACACAACAAGGACCATTATTCGACCACACAGGCGACACAAGTATAGGGACGACGATACAGACAAATAGTAGCTTCCTTAAATGGGTATAGTGTAAACATGGTGAGGGGTGGAAGCCGGCGTTGTAACTGAAATAGCAATGTAAACAGAAAGTGTTATTTCAACGCCAAGGGTAGACAAAGGTACAAAATATAGTCCAAACGGGGGGGGGGGGGGCGAATACCCATTGTAGAGCTGATTGGCAGAAGTGGTTACATATATACATATATACATATATAAATACATATATATATATAATTATGTGTGTGTGTGTGTGTTTGTGTATTAGAATATTACTTTAAATTTCTGTTTAGGATCTTGTGGTGTCAACAATTAATTTAGTTTGAAAATCTAAATCACCCCTTGGCAAACGAGATTTCTAATTTAAGTACTAATAATATCCCACACTATTATGCACATTTTATTTGGCGTTCACTTGGTGAGCAATTCTTTTTTTTTTACGAGATTCTCTTCTATTATAAAAAGTTTAAGTAATTACCCATGGCTTAAAAATATTATCTATTCCCGAGTTGCCATCCCCCGTAGTGTTATATTAGAATATTCGAGAACGTTTACGGGAAATCACTCCCGTTTTATTTGTTTTGTCATAAGAAAACACCACGTGCTGCTAAAATTAATTAACTTAAGCCACCAAGACAAATTTTAGGAAAAAAACTTCCCGACCTTATTGGAGCCGAGTAAGAAGATACGCTTCCCACACCTATCCATTGGCACCTGTGATACATTTTTATTTATTGACGTTATAGTAGACCACGAGAAGGTTACCCATTTATAAAGCAGGACATACTATAAACTAAAATACATATTTCGGGTGGTTTTCGCTTTAAAACCGGCTCCCGGTAAAAAAAAAAACCCTGGACATAAAACTCCTGGGCATAAACCCCCCGACATAAACCCAGTGGCGTCTTTAGGTCGGGTTTCACCCTGAGCGGCATTTCGTGTTGTCACCCCCCCCCCCACAAGAAGCAATATATATATATATATATATATATATATATATATATATATATATATATATATATATATATATATATATATATATATATATATATATATATATATATATATATATATATATATATATATATATATGAAGAGTTGATTTTCAAAACGCGATAAGCGCCATTTTTGAAAATAATGAGATAACGTGGCCCTATTGTAAAGCTACTCAGTTACTATTAGGAAAACTTAATTTTAATCTTCACGGTGCAAATATTTCATTTTATTTCTATTTTTTAAAAAAAAACGTTTGGTTTCAAAACGCGGCATTGTAGATATTATTTAGCGTCAAAATGCGGTATCGATTCGGACCAATCCGTGTAAATATTACTATTAATCTGCGCATGCGCATTAAGCATCTCTAAGTGAAACAATTGTTAAAATGGCGGACTTTGATGGTCACGACGAAAGTGTTGTACTGACATTTAAGTCCAGAAAAAAAGAAGAGGTCATGCACAGAAAGAGAAAAAGAAAAGATCTTTCGTCATTCAGGAGGAGGAATGATCCCGTCCATTTCGTGTAATCATTTTAAAGGATTCTGCAAGGTAGGTTGTAGATAAAACTGTAACTTACCTAACACTAAGTTTACTTTTTTTTAAACACGAGTCTAGCTAGTAGCAAGTAGCTAGGGCTAGCCCCTTGCCTTGCTTATTGCTAGTCTAGACAAACGAGGACATACAACCTAGATGATAAATCGAAGTTTAGATATAATATTGACTAGAATTGTTAAAACTAGATCTAGAATGTAGTAGAGTAGATAATCTAGACTAGATCTAGAATCTCTCCCTACTTTTGGAATGTTAAGCTAGAGCTGACAGTAGCCTAGACCTACTTACTGGTATTCATACATTTACATTCAAGACTTCACTCGACAAATAAAAAAACAATCTAAATTCTAGTAATACTAGTAGTATAATTTTTAATATAAAATTAAATCTTACATTGTTATTGTAGCAAAACATACTTTGTATTATTTATTTCAGGCTCGAGATATAACACCTGATGACCTGGTGAAATGCCATGCAGAGTTTTACAGCAAACTGGACAAAGTGTCACAAGATGCTACTATAGTAGCTTTGCTTGATGTGGACACCACAAAAAGAGTGAATGATCAGAGGAAAAAAGCAAGAACATGACGATCAAATACTTTCTTTGTAGTGATGGAAACAAGCTGCAAGTTTGCCAGTCTTCTTTTTGTTCAGCATTGTGTAAGTAAAAAGCTTTACCTTCAGTGAGTTGGCTTGTTTGCTATATTGGATTTGCTCGTAATGCGGTTACTGTCAATAAAAAAGTGACTATTGTCCAGAGGCTTATCCGATTATGGAAGCTCTCTTCTTTTAATGTTACAGTGGAATTATCTTAATAATACATGGTTAATATATCCACTTTTTAAGGGAAAAAAGAACTGTGTAAAGGTGACTAAAAAGACAGATGTTCTTCGTGTTCTTGAAGCCGTAGGAGTGGAGGAGAGAATAAAGATTTCTTATGAGGCACTGCTATGTGATGCTACTGAGGATGCTGCTCATTCTAACTCTGATGTAGATAGTGCATAGTTTGTCTGTATTATTTATTTTTTCTTGCTTCACTCATTTTATTTTACACTCATTTTTGTCTTCAAACTTTTTTTTCATTTCATACTATTTCTTTTACATTTTATGAGTGTTGTATAAACTAATAAACTTTTTTTCTTCTATTAAAACTATTTTATGTTGACTTTTTTATTTCTTTAGACTTTGTTAACACAGTTCAACAGTAGAAAAGACAAGCTGTACTCTTCAAATTAAAGGCTCTCGTTAGAGACTTGCGACATTTTGAAAATTGTTCAAATAACTGAAATTACTCACTAAAAACACTTTAAAGTAACAGAAAAACATGGTACAATTGTAGTAAGATAATAACACTAGGAACATAAGTGGGTCTTAATAAAAAATAAACTAAAATATTGGACATCAGATGTATTTTCAGAAAAAAATGGATATACTGCGTTTTGTAGCTTAACAAAAGCTGGATATACCTCATTTTGCAACTAAACGCAAATTTTGGGACCAAAAAAAAGCATCTTTTTATGCAGGTACATTTCAAAAACCATTCTAGTCCTATTTATATGAGGGTTATGAACCTAAATTGACAAACAGTTTTGACATATTGTACAATGGCTTCGTGTAGGAGAAAAGTGCGATTTTCTCGAAACCCAAATTTTGGATATATTGCATTTTGAAAATCAACTCTTCATATATATATATATATATATATATATATATATATATATATATATATATATATATATAAATTTATTAATTGGACAGGCAAAAAAGCACTTTCTTCTAAAACTTTTGCACTTTTTTTGCCTTGTTGTCACCCCCCCCCCCCCCCCCCCTAAATTATATCAAATTTAATGTCATGTTGCATTGTCTTCATGCCTTGACCCACGTACCAACTACCAACCGTATCTGTAAAGCTATAAGTGCCTGCAATTTCGCTCGGGCGTTTCGATCTAGACAGACAGACTGACGACAGACTGACGACAGACTGTCGAGGAAGTGAGTTAATTAAAAGCTTGTAAAAACGAAATTAATTTAAATTAATGTAACTTTTTTAACGACTTACAAATAAGTTTCTACATAAAAGCATGCTATTAGAAAGTCAAAGAGTGACCATGGTTGTATTTGATTACAGATCTGGCACCAACAACAGCTCAGATATAGATCATCCACATGTTGGAGCCGTGCGGATCAAAGCAACACATTTTTAACAATACAAAAGATGTAAGAGATTCACCGGCGGAAGCTTGGTTCATATCCACCTTGGCACACAAATCATGGTATAAATATAACACCAAATTTGTTTCTCCATAAATCTTATTATAATTTCTAGAATGGAGTTCGTTCAGTCTAATAAAGGCAATTTCAATGTAATTTTTGAAAGCTCTCAAGCTCAGAATGCAACCTGCGTTGGCTTTTGTGCCCACTGAACACAATAGTTATGTCTTTGATAAATTATCGGAGATTTTCCCCAAGAAGCAATGTCAATTGCAGACTATTTCGAGGACTATTATATTGGCAGACCACAACGTTGAGGTCGTAGATAACCTATGTTTCCACTTGATATTTGGAACATGCACACACGTGCATCAGATCATATGATAAAAACAAACAACTCAGTTGAAGGCTGCCACAGAAGTTTCAAGTCGAATATGAGGTATTACCACCCAAATCTTTGGAAATTCATTGACTTTATTAAAAAGAAACAATCGATCCTAGAGGTTTATTGTACTCAGGTAAATTCAGGTCACTGTTTACCAAAACAGAAAAAATATATATTCTTAGCAGCGCTTAAATTTCTACTGATATTAACATTTTTAATGAGCCCACCATTATAGAGTACTTGCGAGGCAAATTTATAATAAAACAGTTTTTTTTCTAATGTTTGTTTTATTTTTAATTATTAATTTTTGTTTTCATCATCTTTGGTTTTTCTTTATATAAGCCTGGATTTGGGAGTTTTTGTCAAGAGGGTTTATATCGGGGTTTTTTCGTCCAGGGTGTTTTAGTCCATCCATCCATCCATCCATCCATCCATCCATCCATCCATCCATCCATCCATCCATCCATCCATCCATCCATCCATCCATCCATCCATCCATCCATCCATCCATCCATCCATCCATCCATCCATCCATCCACCCATCCACCCATCCACCCATCCATCCATCCATCCATCCATCCATCCATCCATCCATCCATCCATCCATCCATCCATCCACCCATCCATCCATCCATCCATCCGTCCGTCCATTACACTTAACTTAGTTTCTTCCATTATGTCCGGTGTTTTTATTGTGTCCAATGGGATAGCCGGTTCGAAGTCCTCCTCATCTATTAGTGATACTTGGTTTTCTTCTTCTGCCTCCACCACTCCTGACACTGCCGCTAACATCGGGTGCTCCTTGATGTCGTCTGGTTTTTGTCTGTGATGGTACAGCATTATCCGATTTACATGGACCACCCTAGTACTGTCCGCTGTTTTAAAAACATAGTCCAAGTCTCCGATTTTTAAAGACCTCGTAAGTTCCCACCCATCTTAGCTTTAGCTTGTTCAATAGTTGGAACTTCAATATCAGCACATAATGCCCCACTTTGATATCTTTGGTTGTGGCTGATCTATCATAGTAGTTCTTTGCTTTATCTTTCCCACCTCCTGATTTGCTGGTTGCGTACCTGCATGCCTTTTGCAACTGCTGTTTAAGGTCCATCAAGTAGTCATATGCAGCTCTTGTTTTATATTCCCTCACTTCTCCTGTGAGGATATCCTTTACGATGCTCATTGGACCCCTCACTTTTCTGCCAAACATGAGTTCAAATGGTGGGTAACCCGTGCTTTCATTCGGTACTTCCCTGTAGGCAAAAAGTGCTCCTGGGATGAACACGTCCCAATCGTCATTCTTGTCTACAACGCTGCATTTCATCGTCCCGTTATCTGAGAGTATGACTTCCGGGAATCCCATCCTCGTGAGGATAGAGAGTAGCGCATCTTGAAAAGAGTTTCTTGTAGGCATCGTGGGGGGCGAAGCCCCCCCCCCCCCCCCTCATGAAATTTTTTTACCGCCCCCCCCCCCCCCCGAACGAAATGAAATTTATATAATTTATATTGAAGATATATACTTTTAACAGTGTCCGCCCCACCGAAGAAAGTCTACCCCCCCCCCGACAATTTCAAGTGCCCCCCCCCCCGGAGAAAAAAGTGTGGAAGAAACACTGATCTTGAATTTCTGCTGTTGCTACACTTTTCAGCGGTACGGCTTCTGGCCACCGTGTACATACTGTAGCAAAATTGCTACAGTTATTTTGCAAAATAAACATTATTTGATAAAATAATTGAATTTCTTCATTATTTATGTTATCTACACACCACAGCCCACCAAAATTAATTCTTAAAATGAAGGGCTAATATATAAAAGTGTGTGTGTATGTGTGTGTGTATGTATGTGTGTCTAAGATGGGTCAACAAGGTTTGTTGTAGACTATAAGAGACTTAACGCGGTCACAGTCTACGACGCGGAACCCATTCCAGATACAGATGAGCAGTTCGCCCAATTAAATAGGGCAAAATATTTTTCAAAACACGACCTCACAAAAGGGTATTGGCAGATCCCCATGCAAAATGACAGCAAAAATTCACCGCATTCGTCACACCCTGGGGCTTATTTCAGTTTAATTACCTGCCCTTTGGCCTATGCACGGCACCCGCCACATTCGCCAGATTGATGCGAGTATAAATGTAACCGTGATTTAAGGCTGGTCCAGAAACACTTGAACTCAGAACCATTTCTTATTTTACCTAATATTAATGAGCATATTATCCTCAGGGTCGACGCCTCGTCCCGACGGGGCAGCCTTGATGCAAATGAGAAATGGGTAAAATACATCAGTAGAAAACTCCAACCGAGAGAGACTCGGTACTCTACTATAGAAAGAGAGTGCCTAGCAATTGTCTGGGCCACAGGCAAACTAGCGTTGTATTTATACAACGCTAGCTTCGTACTGCAGACGGACCAGCGTGCCCTAAAATACTTTAATAACTGTAGATTCAATAATGCCAGACTGACACGCTGGTCCATACTGCTACAGGAATATAAATTTACTATAGAACACCTACCAAGGAGGGATAAACGAATGCAGTATAAAAGCTAGAGTGAATGATTGTCAGGGCTTAGCTGGTAGCGGTTAGGACGAGGGCTACTCTGGAATGTGTATATGTGAGACCGAATAAAAGTATAGAACGTAAACACGAGTCGTTCTTGAGTTGAAACTAACCAGGACGTAACAATTGTTATACATTATGACATTTTTTTTCTTCAATCGTAGCACAACAATGTACACCGTTTTATGTATATATTACTGAGTAAGTGCTAAATCTAAGTAAACATAGTATACAGTAGCCTAATGCTTGACTATTTTTACTATTGTTACAGATTTTGACCCTAGTTTTCTTCTATAATTTATATTTTATTATTGTAAAATATAAAAGAAAAACAAAACTAAGGTGGTGTAAGAACCAACAGTTGACTAGAGTCTACCTACTAGATGTTAGGAATTCTTTTATCAACTAATTATTATACTACAGAAAAGTCACTATACAGTAGTCCCAGCTAATGTCATGGTCATACCGTTGCATGGTGTATCAAAACTGCTACATACCGTAATTGGACATTATCAGCACAAATATAAAGAAATAGTATGCAAACAACTTATTTAAGGTACAATTACTCACCTAAGATTGGTAAATATGTTTTGTCAAGAAGAAAAACACGGCCTGTGATTTTTTATTATTTTCTCAAAAAAAAAAACACCTCGATAACAGCTGTCCAACCAGTGTAAAAAAAACTCGAATTGTGTGAAAAGAAACACACCTATAGTCTGTTTCGGGTATACAATTTGGGTCAAAAGCGATCAAGCTAGAGTGTGGCATATTAAAAACTCAGATTTTAACATTTGTGTAAATTCATTGGGGGTTATTTCACTTTGTAGCAAAATTGATACAACATGAAATGAAGGGTTTGGGTGTCTTGCTTTTTGTGAGTCGTCAAAAAGCGTTAGGTCATTTAATTATGGCCCCCTAAATCAGAACGTTTCGGCGCGTAAGCTGGCCACACTCAGTTGTACATGTAATAAACATGTTTCTGTCTTTTATACATTACTATACCATTCATCTGATCACCATAAAAATGTGGGCAGTTGATCTCCAGTGATCTCCATTTTCTATTTTAGTAGGCTACATGGGGTCCGCTTATTTTGTGTGTTGCAGAGGGGGACATAGGTACTACTTGAATCATCAGTCCAGCTGCAACTGGCCGTCCACTGGCGGCCTTATCAACCGAAGCGCCCCTACAATCGTTCAAAAGACCACCCTACATTAGAGATACGTCAGACTACCAAATTCGATGACTAAATATAAACACAAGTTACACCCATCACCCGTGATGTAATGTAACCTGTGGCTCTTTGTCTTCGCACATGAAAAACATGAGTAGGCTACCGTTTCAGCTAGCTTGATGAAATTCCATATATTTATAAGTATTATTTCAAATTTGTAGTTTAGTATCGAATTTTCAGTAATTTCCAATACCGGAAATGGAACTTATTCTACTTTCGGAATAATGGAAACTGAAAACAATTTAAAAATTATATTAACTTCAAATTTAGACAAATTTGACGTCAAAATGTGTTGTGAAAATGAATACGCCCCTCATCCTGTCGTTTGGGATCTGTCTTGTGTTCAAGACTAAGTTAAGTATTTTATGAAGTCAATTGGCTACTTCTTCCTCATCATATAAATCTTTGTTTCCTATTAATGGAACTAATTCCATTGATAAGAAACAAAGATTTATATAACATATTAGAGGCCTGTAATAGTTATGTGAAGAAACTCAATTACTTACTGTCTATTAATACTACATTTGTTTATAACTAATTAATTTCGATCGGTCTACTGTTCTCCGGCTGCGTTACTTTTTTAAAGCCAGAAATCTAGTTTATCTTTCGATTTAGATACATTCATTGCATTCTAAAATTAGGAGAACTCTCAAGCGTATCCTATTGAAAATTGATATTAGAGTTAGATCCTGTTAAAATAACTAGCTATAACCGACAAAATTTAGCTGTGTAAAGCATTTAACTTTTAAATGGGCTCAATTGCTCTAATTTTCTTTGGGGGCCATGTTTGTTGTAAAAAATGTAATTAAAGCATTTGTTCTGAACTTTGATAATTAAAGAAGTGTTTCTAAATTAGAATATTTATCTGAATTATATTAACTTCTTTAATTATTTTTAATATACCTTCACTTTAAAGAATATACTTAAAATTTTACACATACTGCAGATTTTGTGATCTCATGTTTAGACAAATATTTAAACAACAAGAATAACAAAATGTTACGATACTAACTTGTAAAGAAAGCAGAGTTTTAGTAGCATATAGATAGAACACTATGAAAACATTTAATTATGTTACTTTTAAAGAAACACGAACTCAGTATGTTAGATCAAACATTTATTAATAGTTCCAAGGTCTATATCTAACAGCTGACTGATTTATTGAAACTATCAAAATATATTTAATTGTTTGCAAAATATGCTAATAATGCACAAAGTAAATTCAGGCAGTTAATGAAAAAAAGTTGTTTTATTTACTGAACCTCGTTCACCCGCGCATGGGTCCACTTGTCTATGTTGTGAAAACGTTTCATGTCATATAAAGATCTAGATTTGGGATACCGACTGCTTTAAACGAATCATAGCAATCTAATGCAGATGTGTAATTTAAAATTTTTACGTTGTTCAGGTTTACCTAAAATAAAAAATAAAAAGAAATTAAACTATTGTGGCTGTTTGTATTTCTGAGTTGAACTTCAGGGCTAATCACCTCAGCTTTTCTGTATGACTGTGTATCTGTGCAAATGTCTATCACTCTGTCTGTGCGTGTCTGCTTGGTAATCCGTGTCTAAATGTTTGTGTGAGTACGCGTGTTTGTGCTCATTCGTCGGCATCATCCTTCTAATTGTGTGTCTGTGTCTTTCTGTATATTTCTGTACCTGACTTCATAAATCATTGCCTATTTATATATGTATAACTGTGTGTCTCTGTGTCAGTGTGTAATTTTGTCTGTTTGTGTGTCGATTTTTCTTTGTATCTCTCTGTCCTAGATATACCTGAAATTCCCTATGAAGTGATATGATTTCAAATGCAATCTTTTCATTCCCAATTCCTCTGTAAGGCAATTTAACTCGTCGAGGCTTCTGTTTACTCATATTTCCATCGTTCATCACTATGATAAAGTCCATCCTGTTTGAACTCATAAGTACATTGAAACCTCGTTGTTTAAAATTGTAGCAGTAGTAGCCAAACTCTATTCTATTGAGAAAAAAAGGGCTTCATTATATAAAAATAAAGCAGGAGTGATCTCCCCTAAGCGAATATTCTTAATAAATAACACTAATGTTGATGGCATCTCCAATGCAGTTGGGATATTATCTTTTTAAAAAAATCATTTTTCAAATACTTAAATTTTTAAACAGAATAAAATCTGATAGAAAAAATAATTTCGCACCCATTGAATAGCAAAAGTCTCTACATAATAGTGCTTAAGACAGAGGAATCAAGTTAAAAAAAATTTCATATCCTTTTTTTTTTGAGAAATCGGAGTATGGTTAAGTACTACTTCCGTTCTCCAGAAATTACTCAAAATTTGTCATAAAACATAATATACTTAGATCTTTTACATAGCCTATATGCGAAATTCTTCTAACTGAAACAATACTTATGTTATAGGCTTTTACAAACCAATTACAAAGTTCCAATTACATTTATCGAATGTCGCTGAAAAGTTAAAAGAGTCTAACGCCCCCCCCCCCCCCCAGAACGAAATGGAATATTTATAGAAAATATTTACTTTGAACAGTGTTCGCCCCCAGCCCCCAGCGCATCCCCCACCCCTGAGAAAAAAGTCTGGAAGAAACACTGATATTCATATATGCAATTTTGTTAATATAGCTGTAACGGTACTCAATGTTATCCTGCTTACAGAAAGACACAAAGACAAACAGACACACAGACACACACACACAGACACATTCACACACTCATACAGACATACAGACAAATTGCAAAACTTAAATTTTCCGACTAAGTGGATGGATGGATGGATGGATGGATGGATGGATGGATGGATGGATGGATGGATGGATGGATGGATGGATGGATGGATGGATGGATGAATGGATGGATGGATGGATGGATGGATGGATGGATGGATGGATGGATGGATGGATGGATGGATGGATGGATGGATGGATGGATGGATGGATGGATGGATGGATGGATGGATGGATGGATGGATGGATGGATGGATGGATGGATGGATGGATGGATGGATGGATGGATGGATGGATGGATGGATGGATGGATGGATGGATGGATGGATGGATGGATGGATGGATGGATGGATGGATGGATGGATGGATGGATGGATGGATGGATGGATGGATGGATGGATGGATGGATGGATGGATGGATGGATGGATGGATGGATGGATGGATGGATGGATGGATGGATGGATGGATGGATGGATGGATGGATGGATGGATGGATGGATGGATGGATGGATGGATGGATGGATGGATGGATGGATGGATGGATGGATGGATGGATGGATGGATGGATGGATGGATGGATGGATGGATGGATGGATGGATGGATGGATGGATGGATGGATGGATGGATGGATGGATGGATGGATGGATGGATGGATGGATGGATGGATGGATGGATGGATGGATGGATGGATGGATGGATGGATAGATGGATGGATGGATAGATGGATGGATGGATGGATTTAGAAATACCTTTTTTTTCTAAGACTTCGTAGCGTATCTGCGCTATTTAAAATCGTCTTGTCACCTAACTGGTGTTTTGAAATGTTAGTGACACTGTTCTAAGGATTGAAAGTAGGCACTTTAATTTTTTTTACTTTCTTGTATAAAAATAAAACTACTGGAACATCTCAAATATTTACTGTACATTTATGCAGATATATAAATCACTTTTGAAATAAATGTCTTCACATATTTGTGTCTTTATACATATATATTGTTTTTTGTAGGACTTTTTCACTCTCTCCTTCCCTCTTTATATATATATATATATATATATATATATATATATATATATATATATATATATATATATATATATATATATATATATAATTTTCAATGCAGAATAATCAAAAACACTTACGGGGTTCATTGTTGATAGACTGCTAATCTAAAATAAAATCGTATTAGAACTGTTTGTTTATTTTGCGAAATATACCAAGAACTTTGTTAAACCTAACTCATATCACAGCCAATTACAAATATATACAAATACATAAACATAAACCAACCCTTATTACAACCATAAACATAAACATAATCTTAAGTCCCTTTTTGAAACTAAAAAAAAACACCATATCTACACCCACAAAACAAACATAAATACAAATATGAACACTAACATAAATACAAACATAAATATAAGCATACACATAAAACAACCTTTACTTTAACCTCAAATAAAAACATCAACATAAATATAAGCTATGTCCAATCTCTGCACCTCTACGCCTAAAAAACAACCACATAAAGACAAAAACACTCAAATACAACATCAATCGAAAAACCTAACTCTCACCACAATGTCAAACACAAACATAAACATCCACTCAAACACAAACAGAAACACAAATTTAAATTTGTTCTAATGTAATTGTATTTTTATACCACACAAATGGAAGTTATTTTGTACACGTTTTCCAGATAAAATAAAAAAAAGTTGTGAAGGATAATAATTCAGGTGGATTCATTTATTAAACTATTCGTTAAAAAAATTAAATTGAAAAACATATCACGTAACACATACTCTCGTACCCACACAATGCTTAAATACTATTCATAACCAGCTTTATTGTAATAATTCACTTGAAGGAGAAAAATTATTTTCTTAAAATATATGCTTATACACCTCTTTTGAAATTACTATAAAGAAAAAAGATGAGATCCTGAACCCGCTTTTTAGTTATTTAAATAGTTATATATATATATATATATATATATATATATATATATATATATATATATATATATATATATATATATATATATATATATATATATATATATGCCTATATCATCTAAACATTCATTAATATACATGATTGTTAAGGGAAATTATTTTCAATAGCAAAAAAAAATGTTTTTTTTAGGAATAAATAGATTTAACCATATAAAATATGAAAATGTGTGACTTTTCACCGTAAGCATGTGACTTTTTGACCCGCACTTGGGTAAAATGTCACAATACTAAATCACCATTTTGCAAGTCTGTCATAGGCATATAGTGAACAGCTATTCAAAACGGCTCTGCATACAGTTATCTGAAATGTAGAACTAGTATCTGGTGCATTTGCATTGTTAAAGTTACTAAATTCTTGTCTCCAGACCCTAAAAAGTGAAATTTATGACTTTTCACCCACTCCTCCCTTATTTTAAAATTCATCAATCTAGGTATAACGGTTCTTAAGTTTCCGTGTTCACAGTCATGCATAACATACAAACGGACAGAATAGCAAGGCCCAGTTTTTCCGATTCTATTACGCGTAAAACGCCGACATTTTGATGAAACTGGATTTAGAACTTTCGCCCAATTAAATCAAGACCCCTGTACTCCGTATAAGATGAAGTACTGAGTTGTAAAACGTTGAAAACTGTCAACATTTCGTGTGTTTTTTGTCCACGATTACAATATTTCCTCTATACTCTGTATATCAGAAAGCGAAAAGAATTTCGCTTCAATTGAACATAAACAATGTGATTATAAAGGAGGGGAAAATTAGCGTTTTATAAAGGAAATTGATTAATTATTAAAAGTTTACAGAGGATGTAATTAAGTCACATTTTATGTCGAATTGGATAGTCTACGAGTAATTACTTACGTAAAACTTTTGAAATAAATCGGTCCTCTATAAGTGATATATTTTTATAAATCGGAAATAGCATAAAGTACTACTTTCGGTCACCGAAAATAACTCAAAATTTGAAAAAATCAAAATGATGTTCTTATAAATTTAAAAATTTATTTAAAGTATCGGCATTTTAGAAACCAGAAATACAGTAAAGCAGTGGCGTAGCCACCGTAAAGCTAGCGTAAACAAGGCATAGGGGCCCGAGGCAAATATGGGCCCTTTTCCCTCTATAAAAAATTTGGTGACCAGAAAGAAGTGCACCGGAAAAAAGCGCAAAACAAAAAGCGCATCGGAAAAAATGCGCAAACGGAAAAAAGCGCAAACAGAAAAAAGCGCACACAGAAAAAAACGCAAACAGAAAAAAGCGCAAACAGAAAAAAGCGCATACAGAAAAAAGCGCAAAAACAAAAAAACGCAAACGGAAAAAAGCGCAAACAGAATAAAGCGCAAACGGAAAAAAAGCGCAACCAGAAAAAACAACGAAAAATGTGCAAAAGAGAAATTTAGCACAAGGACGTATATGGAGTAGATGACACATTTATACATGACTGTTAGGGCTGTTGTGAGAGTGTCGTGTTTGATCACGTGATCTACTACCATTTAAAGCATACCACTACCATATGCATTCCCATCACCACGATACAGGCGATAATCGCTTTACACAATGCCTATTATTTTCTTGGTCAATTTTTATGCAACTACTATTCTCGTATAAATAAACCTAAAAGTATCCTTGATATCGACATTACACGAAGTATCTCTCACATTCTCCCTAGTCCGAACTACCTAGCTTGCATACCATAACAACCCGTTCCTATGGCACAACTTCACTCTTTTTCATCCGCGTCATCAAACATGCATTCGTCATATCTCTCGCACCAACATTCTTTCGCACTAAAATAACAATTATGTATTTAATATTATTTCAGATCATGACGCACCTACCTACCTACCTACCTACCGAACCACCTACCCACTAACCCAATTACCCACTTACCCACCTACCCACCTACCTACCTACCCACTTACCCACTTAACCACCTACCCGCCTACCTACATACCCACCTACCCACCTAAAAAGTATCGGCGAAGTTCTTTAGTTTCGTAAACTGCACTAGACATCTTTTTTTTTATGAAAATTCATTGACATCATTGACATATGTTATATATATGTTACATTTTGCGACAACCTTAATTAGTTCGTTGGGCTTGTATGAAAACTCATTTCGAACTAACTCAATTACATGCTATTTATTTTAACATTACACGGTAAGCGTCATCCAACTGTTGGGATGTGAGGTGAGGACAGGGTCGACACTAAACCAACACGAAAGTACGAAAGAGACATAGACTGCCTATTAGAGAATGGACCCCCCTAACTTTCCTAACCCCACCATTTATTATACCCTACCTAACCTCTAAATTTCCTGCGCTCTATGTCACTTCCCTCCCAATCGTTCCTATTCTACATAATTGTGTGTTCTATTTATTTACATTCTTTAATCTCAATATAACTAAAATAGACTATTGTTTGAAGGGTAATGAAAACGGGAGCCGGACGTTTTCCCGAAAGACACTTGCCCGAATGCCGTTTGCCCGAAGGCCGATTTCCCGAATGGACACTTGCCCGAATGCGACAAATGCCCGAAGGGACACTTGCCCGAATGCGACAAACGCCCGAATGGACACTTGCCCGAATGCGACAAATGCCCGAATGGACACTTGCCCGAATGGGACAAATGCTCGAATGGACACTTGCCCGAATGCGACAAATGCCCGAATGCCACTTGCCCGAAGGCCGTTTGCCCAAAAAAATGTTAATATAAGATAATAAATAATATTTCTAAATAGAAATTCTTTAATCAATTTAAGTTTGAAATTTTGATTATAAACACAATTCTAAGCATAAAACAAAGTTGTTTATATTTTTAAATTTAGCTATTATTATTTTTTTTTTCAAAACTGAGAAAGTGCTGTATGAAAAACTTTATTCTTTAATAAATGTAAGGTGATGTTGGCGGCGGTGTTCTAACATTCTTTTGATGTATGTTTTGAACAACTTGTTTAGCCGACGTGTTGCGGTGGTTATATAGCTTTTATGACACGGCGTAGGCGGCGCGGCGTCTCGCAACATTGAACAGAGGCGCGTTTGTTTGTTTATATTGTTATGCTTAACTTGTGTGGTGATCATTTAACAAAAGAATGAGGCGAGGTCTAGGCGGCGAATTTAAAAACTAAACGTAGTCAGATATGTTTGATCTCCTTTTAATGCACCTTGTTAAGACAATGTGTTGAAGCGATTACTTAATAAAGAAAGCAAAACTCATTTTAAAATCCGGAGATGAATGAAAATTGTATTTTTGTCTAATTTCATATATGGAAGAAAAAGTATGTTTCTACACTTTTTAAATATCAAATGCAAATTAATTTAAAATATCTGCGTGGTAATATATAATATTATATTTTTCACTTTCTTTTTGCTTAGATGTGTTTTGTTTACCAACATTTTAAATTTAAATTGATTACGAATGATTATTTAGTAATTTATAATGTTAAAATTTTCGGGCAAACGGCCTTCGGGCAAGTGGCATTCGGGCATTTGTCCCATTCGGGCAAGTGTCCATTCGGGCATTTGTTGCATTCGGGCAAGTGTCCATTCGGGCATTTGTCGCATTCGGGCAAGTGTCCATTCGGGCGTTTGTCGCATTCTGGCAAGTGTCCATTCGGGCATTTGTCGCATTCGGGCAAGTGTCCATTCGGGCATTTGTCGCATTCGGGCAAGTGTCCATTCGGGAAATCGGCCTTCGGGCAAACGGCATTCGGGCAAGTGTCTTTGGGGATTTTGTCGTAGACCCATGAAAACATGTAAAAACAAAAGGGACGCTACTCTAAATCTATGCGAATACTTATATGTAACAATCCTAACACCAACCAAAACATGTACTGAACAGCAGAATGGGCAGCAAGCATGTTGCCAGAGTTTCTTCCAGGCATCTCCTTTACCGCCCTCCCCCCTCCGAACGAAATGGAATTTATAAAGTAAACATACACTTTTACTAGTGTCCGCCCCCCGAAAAATGTTGACTCCCCCGAAAATCCCCCCCCCCCCCCCCCGGAGAAAAGAGTCTGGAAGAAACACTGCATGTAGCCTATATAACAGAAGAGCTATTGTTGTTTATATCATTTTGCATTCGTACGGTAAACATTTCAGTAAAAGACCTTCAAAAACCTTCCATAACCTTTTTATAAAGATACAAAGAGTGATGAAGTTTTATAATAACATCATGCTTTGACTTAAACCTACTCCAATGGCATCTACATTGATAAAATGATTAACTATGTAATGTAGGGCTCAATAGGATCAATGAACCGCGTAACTATTCAATGCGTCATTAACTTTCGCACTAGTATTCGTTCACACCAAATCCTTGTTTAAACACACATCAAAACTATATGTATATATATATATATATATATATATATATATATATATATATATATATATATATATATATATATATATATATAAAGCTCAATTCTGTAACGCATATGTTTGTCGTTTGTCTTCGATGGAATAAAGTGTTATAATATTATCGTGCGCATTTATCTAAATTTATGAGTTAAAAAATTACTATTGAAAGTGTTGGGAAATTATTTTCATTTTTCAAATTATAGTAATAATTGTCGGCATGTTCATTCAACGCAAGTTTTTAAAAAATATCATCTTTTACAACAATTCTAATTATGTCTTTATTTAGTCCTATAGTACTTACTTCCCTTTGATAAATTAGGAAAACACAATTACTTCCCTTTATAAAACCATTGCATTTTGTGGAAAATAATTTACTTTTTAATTACTTTGTTTTGGTGTTGGGAAAAAAAAATAATTACATAATTAGCGGGGATTGATCAAGTGCAAATGTTGTAGGTATTTTACGGATAAGCTTGGAGTATTATAATTGTTCATCAAATTGAAACAGGCGCGTTCGTTTAAGTGAGTGCAAAAGACTGTGAATAAGTTGGGGTACTATAGTCGTTCATTAAGCTAAAACAGGTGATTCCGCCCCGGGCGTTTATGTTCGCGTTAGTGTTTTCTTTGTGTTTAGGTGGGTTTGCGTTAGTGGTTACGTTTTGATTTGGTTCGTTTTTGTTCTTTCTTTTTCGTTTTTGTTTGTGTTTTTTTGTTTGGGTTTGTATTTGTGTTTTTGGTTGGTTTTGCGTTTGGATTTGGTTTGTTTTCGTTTACTTTTTCGTTTTTTTTTTGTTGGTATTGGTGTTTGTGGTTGGGTTTGTTGTTAGGTTTTTGTTTTCGTTTGCTTTTTTGTTTGTTTTTTCTTTGTGTTTGTATTGGTGTTTGTGGTTGTGGTTGGGTTTGTTGTTAGGTTTTTGTTTTCGTTTGTATTTGTAATTGTGTTAGCGTTATGTTTGCGTTTTGTTGTTTTGGTTGGTTGTGGTTTGGGTGGGCAATGCCGGGTTTATGATGATTACTAAACACACAGGTAATGGTCTGTAACAGAAAGGTTTATCACAGAAGCCAGAGCAGGGCCTGGCCGGGACGGCTAGTATATATATATATATATATATATATATATATATATATATATATATATATATATATATATATATATATATATATATATATATATATATATATATATATATATATATATATATATATATATATACATATATATATATATATATATATATATATATATATATATATATATATATATATATATATATATATATATATATATATATATATATATATGAGATGATTAGGTAGGTTAGGTAGGTAGGCAGGCAGGCAGGTAGACAGGTAGGTAGGCAGCTAGGTAGGTATGTAGGTAGGTAGGTAGGTTGGTAGGGAGGGAGGTAGGGAGGTTGGTTGGTAGGTAGCAAGGTGCGTCATGATGAAATAATATTAAATAAATAATATCAAATACATCATTGAGAGTCAAGTTTTGCCATAGAAACGGGCTGTTATGGTATGCAAGCTAGGTATTTCAGACTAGGGAGAATGTGAGAGATACATCGTGTAATGTCGATATCAAGGATAGTTTTATGTTTATTTATACGAGAATAGTAGTTGAATATATATTGACCAAGAAAATAATAGGCATTGTGTAAAGCGATTATCGCCTGAATCGTGGTAATGGGAATGCACATTGTAGTGGTATGCTTTAAATCAGGGGTCCCCAAACTTTTCAGCCCGCGAGCTGCATTAACTATCAAATATAAGTTCGGGGGGCAGAGTTTCTTCCAGGCATCTCATTGGGTTGGCATTTTTCCACAGTCACCTACGACAAAAACATCTCCGAGGGCCGGATGAGAGGACCTCGCGGACCGCCTCCGGCCCGCGGGCCGTAGTTTGGAGACCCCTGCTTTAAATGGTAGTAGATCACGTGATCAAACACGACACTCGCACAGCAGCCCTAAGAGTCATGTATAAATGTGTCATCTAGTCCATTTATGTCTTTGTACTAAATTTCTCTTTTGCATATTTTTCGTTTTGTTTTTTTCTGGTTGCGCATTTTTTTGTTTGCGCTTTTTTCTGTTTGCGCTTATTACTGTTTGCACTTCTTTCCGTTTGCGCTTTTTTCTGTTTGCGCTTTTTTTCTGTTTGCGCTTTTTCCGTTTGCACTTTTTTCTGTTTGCTCTTTTTTCTGTGTGCGCTTTTTTTCTGTTTGCGCTTTTTTCTATTTGCGCTTTTTTTTGTTTGCGCTTTTTTCCGTTTGCGCTTTTTCCGTTGCGCTTTTTCCGTTGCGCTTTTTGTTTTGCGCTTTTTTTTCGTTGCGTTTTTTTTCCGTTGCGCTTCTTTCTGTGAACCCAAAAATTTAATGTTTTTCATTGGAATTTTAATATTTGTTTTATGCAGATAATTTTAAAAAGAAAATGGAAATACAGTTTCTTTTCTACTCTAGAAAAATTAAAAGTTCCAAAAAGGCCCCCAGTCCTTTCTTACTGTACAGACAGTGGCATTCAGTGGGCGGGGGGGGGGGGGAGTCGAATAGGGCCCATCCCTAATAATTACACTACTAGCGTCGTGGTATTGTCGGGCAAGCCATTGAGAGAATTAGCCTAGAAATGAACTTCGACGTTTTAGTACATGTATCTCAACTTACTAGGAGATTACCTACACCTTCCTCCTATCTGTCTGCCCTCCCTGAAATTCCATCCTACTAAGCATCCATTATAACAATTGAGCCATTAAAAAAAATAACAATAATGGACAGTGTTTTCATAACAAGATAAGTATAACATTTGTCAATTTTTTTCTACTATTTCTTTTTTTACCTTATAGACATATCATTTGTTGATCTAATTTTAGCTAATTAATATGGCGCTACTAAAAATATAAGTTTTAGGTTTTCAACCAATCGCCAAGAATTTTTGTGAGGTAATTGAGTATACTGCATGGCAGTGTTTTTCCCCAGACAGTCGTCAAGAAAGGTACCTGAAAGAAACTTTGACATTTAGGAAGGTTTCTGGCATCACATTTTTTTTTAAATTTCGGATGTCGATGCCCCAGCAGTAAGGCTATGCGGTTTGCCACCCAGAGTTTTCCAGCGTCTATCTTTGCATCTAGGGGCCATTGATTGGGTGTCCGGCGCAGCAGGTCAGCGTTACCACTTAATTCGCGGACAAATTGCAGAGGCGCATCAACCGGCACCATGGCGGTCGTGTAAGCCGATGCGCCCCGGGCTCCACCAAGAACACTACGGTGCCTATATTCGTTTTAATGAGCGCCATCCAGTAGGAATACGGAGGATTACTAAAATCGAGTACTAAATCCAATAAGGTGTGTCCTCCAGCGCATCAGCAGTAGTAAAGGTTGGGCGCCCCGAGATAACCAGCGGCTACCTGAATGCAAGAGACCGTTGATTGCGCGTCCTGCATGGGTACTACTTTTTCAACGATCAAACCGCAACAATGGCGAATTCGACGCCCCCGGCGTACGGATGACACCAAGCACAAGAGCACCCTACACTAGGTACACGGTGGGCATCTACGTTAGATGATTTAAACCGAACCAGGGGTTGCATCCGGCTACCTACGGTAGTGTAACAAGTAACCTCCGCGACGTCTGTAAGCGGTCGCCAAAAGGTATTCAACCTGCCTATTACGGAGGATGATTAACGTACACTCAATGCCCAAGGGCGTCTATCCGGTAGTGTCTAAAAACCTTCACCCCAACAACAAAGATTCGATAAAGATTAGCATACGAGGGACTAGATAACTAGATAGCAGCAACGCGGACAGGTACGCTAGTTACCCACACGTATTCTTCAACATTCTACGGTGATAGGGAAGAAATTTTTTATATCTATGATGGAATTCTTAAATCTGATTATTTGCTCATTGTGATGCTGTTCATTTTTTATGAAAAAAAATTGTAGATATGCCCATTGGGTCAGTAACTTGGCCATCGTAATTATAGAACATTCAAGAGCAGCTAAAATGAATCTCAAGGAACTTATTAATCATTTTGCAAAATTAAAAGCATGAGAAAAGACAGATCTAACTCAATCATGAGCAATTAAAAAAAATGTGTTTGGTTAGTTGCGTCACAAGGTCGGTTACCCTACGGGTTTACTAAAGGTGTCATCTCATCGCCCCCAACAACTGTGCACTTTCTGTGGGGTGTTAGCCCTCTCTCACTTATCTTTTATTATTTTAGCTGGATATAACACAGTTTTGACAGTAAATTTTCCGATGTGGACAGCACCTCTGCTGTGTTTAAAAGTAAAAGTGAATTAGGTACCCATCAAAGTTGGGTGGACTCACGGACGTTCCACTAACTTGATCTCGGATTCGAACTCGAGACTATAGGGTTAGCAGTCTAACGCTCCACTGCTAGGCCACGCCGTCCACTACTGTGTTTGGTTACTTAAAAAAAATTAACTGTAAGCCTGTAACATTTTTATAAAACTACGGGGTTGTAGGCCTACATAATAATATAGTATAAATACACAATCAGGACGTATAAAATATATAATCTACAGAATATTTATATTATTGAAAACCCCCTATCTTGATTCCTTCGTTTAACTCCATTGTAGCCTAATGGCTGACGAAGAGGGCCCACTGATAATTTTTGCATAGGGGCTCAAAAATACTAGCTACGCCACTGCAGTAAAGTACAATTTCTGGTTATCGGAGTTCAATCAAAAATCAAAAGTAATCCAAATATAATATCGTTTATTTATTTTGAAATTTCGTCAATCATACAGAAACAGTACTCGGGTTCACACGGAAATAGACCAAAATACCACTTCCGTTTACCGAAATTTGTTCAAAAGTTAAAAGAGAAAGTGCACATACAATGTAATAATTATATATGAAATTTTCGTTCAGAAATTTGTGTTTTTTTGGTTAGTTAGCTTTTTTGAGTGTGTACTATTCATCACAAAAGATTGTAGGGGAGGAATGGTGTAAAACTTTTATGTTCAGTACACTTTGTGATAGTGATTTATATTGAGTTTTCTTCCAACTGTTGTGAATGATTTTCCTATTACACGTCAAGCTAATATCCTGTCTTGACGGGTTATTTGTGAGTAGTGTAAATATGTAGATGATTTATTTAAAATTGTTTTATAAAAATCTAAATAGTCCCTTAAACATTTTTGGAGTCATGGGGCACCACAGACTGGTATTTCTATGACAAAATGTCGCATGGCTATGCCCACTAGTACTTGTGTTGTTATTGCACGGTTGTGTGAACATACATAAATAACAAACCCCTCGGTCCTTAATAAAATAGAATTGATGACTAAAGAAATGTGCGCACCAAATTAACGCATCTTATTGTTTTGATAGTTTGATAAAATTAGTACTTTATCATCATTCTCGTAGACCAGTAAAGTATAAAGACGCAACAACATCTCTCCTTTGCATTGGGTTCTTAACGATTCCTTCAAGTTTGGGCCATGATATTCCGGCTGCTTGTGTTTCACTGACTGTTGATCCTTTTCCAAGTTTGTTTTGGTCTAACTACTTTATCCTTTCCTTTGGGATTTCAATCTAATCTCATTTTTCATATTGCAGCTAAACACGGAGACAGTCTCTAGACTTCCAGATTGTGTACTTTTATATAAAAAACATTAATTGATTCTCAAAATAAAATAATTATTAAGCATTTAATTAAGTTGCATTTTATGGCTAATTGCATTATCATGTCTTGACACATGAACTAAGTTTGAAAGAAACCGGTTAGACACAAATGGTCAAAATTTTGCTCGCCAGTTCGACAAATGACGGATGAAGCAAAGCACGAGGAGAGTAAGAGAAAGCAAGTTAAATAAAAGCTTTTAGTAAAAACTTGAAAATATGAAGAAAAAAAACGTTGTTTTGCACTATTGTTTGTATGCTTTAAGTACCGCTCCATATTTGGTTTTATCAAATTTGTAATTCTATAGCATAGTGTGAGCAATTTCTGGTAACCGATGGTAGTTCTTACTCTATTTCCGGTTTCTTAAAAGCCAATAAATTTAAATAGAAGTAGTATTTTCTTGTATTTTCGTAGTAACATGCTTACTTAATACTGTTTCAGTAAGAAAGACCAAATTTTATACATTGGTATAGGATCTTATTACCTTAGCTCTGTCAAATTTATATGATTTACGGTGATCGGAAGTATCAATGTACACTATTTCCGATTTCTAACAAAGGTAATAAATGTTTCCTTTCTAAATAACAATTTTTCTGCTCTATTATAAAAACCCAGTTTGCAGTGGCGGAACTAGAAAAAAAGTTTTATTTTATCTCTGCTATTAAACCTCTTAATCTCTAGTCGGTGAAATGAATATAAAACACAAAAGCTTTGTAAAAGTAATGGTGTCTCGTGTTATGTTTATTTTTTTTTTTTTTTTTCATTTATATTATTAATTTTAAATACATTTCCTTTTTATACAATATCATTCTTTAGTAAGTACTTTATAAAATAATAATTAAAGAAGTAATTGCTTTTTAATTTGTGTAATACAAATCTATTAAAAGGAGCATATGAGCACTCCTATTTGACTATTTAAAAAAGGAAATAAGTCATGGAAGTGGTTTGAATGTTTGCTTATCTTTGATAAGTTTGATTGTAGGAGAAAGAGGACTCGGCTTTCACAGTAGTTTAAAAACAAAGGGAAAAAAAGAATATACAAGAGCGTGGGGTGGTGTCTATAGAATAAAAATCCAACAGCAGCTACGGTAATATTTTTACAAAACAACCATCAAGTCAAAATTGCAAAAACATTTTTTTTTTTACTATAAAAAATTATTATGGTCGGCTGTGGGCCCCTAAATAGCCTGGGCCCCCCGCATTGCAGGGTCTGGCGGCATTGTAGTTCCGCCCCTGCCAGTTTGCGTTCAATTGGAGTTGAATTTTTAAAAATTATTCTCGGTTCTATCACAATTTTTTAAAAAGTAATTAAAAAAAAAAATAATCTAAGAAAAGTTTCTGATCTATAGCACGTTAGCTCTGGAAATGACACCACCCTTACTGATAGAAAAGGATAAGAAAGTTAAGGGGATATATCACTCGCTTTATTAATTATAGGCATAGATTATAGAAGAATAGTTTGATTTGAATTTTTTTTTTTTAAATTAAAAAAATTAAACAAAACTTACGGAAAATAAAATCCACTCGACAAATACCTGACCATCGATGTAAATAAAAATGTTGTCTTGAAGTGAAACACTGTGGTTAATTTTTTTTTATTATTTTATTCTCATTGATCACCTTTATAAAAACACATATGAAAACAAATTAATATTAATACAAATATAAATATGAATATATGGGAAAGCGTTGCCTATCGGGAAAAACGAAGAGTGAAAATAAAGGAAATATAAGAGAAAATAGAAAAATGAAAAAAGAAAAAAGAAAAGTGAAAATAGAAAACAATTGTGACGTGGCCTAGATGTTCATAACAAAAGCGTGTAGGCACGGAGAGATTGGGTGTGAGAGTGGCCTCCCATTAGAAGTGTGTGAACTGTAGTGTGTAATCAGTGTGTGGTGTATCGTCAACGTAGGGTAGCATGGAAGCAGTGTTTTTGGTTTGAATGTTACCTGTGTCCCCCTCTAGAAGTTGAAAATTATATTGGACTGTTACATTTGAACTGTGTTATCATTTGTGTTATATCTGGTTCCAAAATGAAATGGAATGCTGAGCATAACAACAATAGAGAAAAGAGAAAAGTAAAAGATGGAAGAGAATATAGAAAAGAAAAAGGAGAAAAAAAAGAGAAAAGATTATTTTTTTTAAAAATTAGGAACTATACCATCCTACAAACCTCAAATATAGTTTTCTTAATTAACAGCTTTATTTTAAACTTTCTGGAATTACTCGCAACCGATGTTAAATTAAGTGTTATGTCTATGTTAGGTGCTTCCTGGCAGGTTTCTTCTGTTTTGCATGTTCGTATAATCATGCTGTGGAAAGTAAATAAATATATTTTTCATAGGGAAAGAAAGGAAGGAAGGGCAGAAGGGTGGACGGGAAGGAAGGAGGGAGGGAGTGAGGAAGGGAGTAAGGGAGGGAGGGAGTAAGGGAGGGAGGGAGAGGGAGGGAGGGAGGGGTGAGTGAGTGAGTGAGTGAGTGAGTGAGTGAGTGAGTGAGTGAGTGAGTGAGTGAGTGAGTGAGTGAGTGAGTGAGTGAGTGAGTGAGTGAGTGAGTGAGTGAGTGAGTGAGTGAGTGAGTGAGTGAGTGAGTGAGTGAGTGAGTGAGTGAGTGAGTGAGTGAGTGAGTGAGTGAGTGAGTGAGTGAGTGAGTGAGTGAGTGAGTGAGTGAGTGAGTGAGTGAGTGAGTGAGTGAGTGAGTGAGTGAGTGAGTGAGTGAGTGAGTGAGTGAGTGAGTGAGTGAGTGAGTGAGTGGTGAGTGAGGTGAGTGAGTGAGGGAGGGAGGGAGGGAGGGAGGGAGGGAGGGAGGGAGGGAGGGAGGGAGGGATGGGAGGGAGGGAGGGAGGGAGGGGAGGGAGGGAGGGAGGGAGGGAGGGAGGGAGGGAGGGAGGGAGGGAGGGAGGGAGGGAGGGAGGGAGGGAGGGAGGGAGGGAGGGAGGGAGGGAGGGAGGGAGGGAGGGAGGGAGGGAGGGAGAGAGGGAGGGAGCAGTTACGTTCAAGCCTTTAAATAACCTACAAGCCTTTACATAATTCTTCATCTTCGTTCTCAATTTCAGTGTTGGAAGGGATTCCCCCCAACAAATTAAGTATACGTGTGAACTTGTTATGAGTCATT